>NC_000081.6:29117278-29249778 GCF_000001635.26 Mus musculus | reverse complement strand
GAGATTGAAGCATCCTTACTTGGGCCTTCCTGCTTCTTATGATCTGTGGGTTATATCCTAGGTATTTTTTATGCTTTGGCTAATAACCATTTATAAGTGAGTACATACCATGCATGTCTATTTGTGTCTGAATTACCTCACTCAGGGTGATATTTTCTAGATCCATCCACTTGTCTGCAAAATTCACGATGCCCTCATTTTTAATATCTGAATAGTATTCCATTGTGTAAATAAACCACATTATTTCTTAATAAATGAGTAAGCTATAAAAATATTTCCACAATGAGTAGTTGTAAGTAACTATTGGACCCACTGTGAAATTTTCTTCTATGTATACATAGAAGCTTCAGTTAAATTAGTGATATATTTATGAGCTCAACAAATTACCTTGTTGTTTTATGGTTAAAATTTAAAAGAAAAATTCCTAACAATCTAGCACAGATATACCATTTTTTGCTTATGGTTATCATGAAGTGAAACAGGTCATGGAAATGTATCCTCCAGTTGCTGGCATTCAAACTTGATTTAGTATTCCTACTTCAACTCCTTCAGCATCTTCTCTATGGTCCCCTGAGAGCTCCTTAAATCTGACATAATGTTCACACATTCTGACTACTTTAATTGAGTCATTTATTGGTTTGTTTACATTTGAATGAGTATAGATTATAGTTTCTTCTCCTCCTCCTCCTCCTCCTCCTCCTCCTCCTCCTCCTCCTCCTCCTCCTTCTTTTTCTTCTTCATAATCATCATCATCATTTGTGTCTGGGCCCTAACTTTATGAGGGAGATTGGAAGACCAATTTCCAATATTGGTTCTTTTCTCCTACTGTGAACGTGGAATCTGAAATCAGGCCATCAGGTTTCACAGCAAGTGCCTTTATCCACAGAGCCATTTTACTGGCACTGATGGACACAATTTTAAAACATATAGCAAGTTATGTATGACCCATAACATTTAACAAAATGCAGATAAATTATACACTGTTATTAAGAACAAAAATATTTGGAACTAATAACTAGTTATGACTTTAATTGCCTAGATACTGAAAGACATGTAAGTTCAAGTTTCTATATGAGAATTTCTAACATTGTGTCTGGAGAGCTAGTAATATTTGCCTCTATGAATAACTAGAAGATAAATTATCTTCTAAAGTTCAGTCAATTGACAATGTTGTGCTCTTGATTTTAAAATAATTTTCCAAGTTAATTTTGGTTACCTTCTCTTTCAATGTCTAATTTAGATTTTTCACCTAACAAATGTTATGTAGACGAATATTTTTATTTCCTTTCTGAATATCTTGAAGTGAATTTTAAAAATAAGGGTGCCATTTAATTTTTAATTCAGTTAATAGAAAAATAGATAGCAATGGTTTTCCTTTTTGTTTGTTTGTTTGTTTGTTTGTTTGAGACAGGGTTTCTCTGTGTAGCCCTGGCTGTCCTGGAACTCACTTTGTAGACCAGGCTGGCCTCGAACTCAGAAATCCACCTGCATCTGCCTCCCAAGTGCTGGGATTAAAGGCGTGTGCCACCACCGCCCAGCTGGTTTTCCATTTCTATAATGATATTTTAAGTATTGAGTGTTTATGGTGGCTACTGCTACTTTGTTAAAGAACACCAACTTATAAATATTTATAAATCCTCACATTTTTATACTGTCCTGTGAGAAAGCAATGTTCTAGAAATCTTCTTTAGATAAGTATTTTAAATTATCATTTATAAATCTTGAGTATTTAATGTTTTAGAGTTTTATTATAGCATCAAAAGAAAAGATGTCATTGTTTAATGGCAAATGTAACATTAAAACTACTAATGTTTATTCATTTTATTGAATTTTTGGAAAGTATATCCAGATTAAAACTTATTTCATGAATTTTTAAATATAAAACATAATTTGAACATGCTTTTCCTAATCAAAGGCTGACACTATGCAATGTCATTTTTGTTTATGAAATAATTCATAAAATAATTATTCATGAACTATTTTTATGAACTTATATTCAGAAATGTCCTGTCATGAAAGACAAGAAAAATGAAGATTAGTAGAGAAAATGCTCTATCCACTGGCTGGTTTTTACATGAGCTCTATAAGAATGTGCTGGGGGGGGCATGGTGAGGAGGTGGGGAGCATCTCCAGGACAAGTCAGAGACCAGGGACAAGGATCAATAAGGGTGATCTTAGCTGTGACCCACTGCACTGGAGAAATAAAACCTGAAGAGATCACTGCTTGTAGCCAGACAGGGACCCTAGAGAAGCAATAGAGACACCAACAGACCTTCAAAACTCTCAACCCAAAATTTATTCTGTCTAAAGGAAATGCAGGCACCAGGGAAGGAGCAGAGACTAAGGGAATGGCCAACCAATAGACAGCCCAGAATGAGCTTTCCTTCTTTCTCAGAACCGAACTTTGTCTCTGTAACTCCTTCCATGGGTATTTTGTTCCCCATTCTAAGAAGGATAGAAGTATCTACACTTTGGGCTTCCTTCTTCTTGAGTTTCATGTCTTTTGCAAACTGTATCTTTGATATTCTAAGTTTCTGGGCTAATATCTGCTTATCAGTGAGTGCATATCATGTGTGTTCTTTTGTGATTGGATTACCTCACTTAAGATGTTATTTTCTAGTTCCATCCACTTGCCTAAGAATTTCATGAATTCATTGTTTTTAATTGCTGAGTAGTACTCCATTGTGTAAATGTACCACATTTTCTGTATCCATTCCTCTGTTGAGGGGCATCTGGGTTCTTTCCAGCTGCTGGCTATTATAAATAAGGCTGCTATGAACATAGTGGAGCATGTGTCCTTCTTACCAGTTGGAACATCTTCTGGGTATATGCCCAGGAGAGGATTGCTGGATCTTTCGGTAATACTATGTCCAATTTTCTGAGGAACAGCCAGACTGATTTCCAGAGTAGTTGTACCAGCTTGCAATCCCACCAGCAATGGAGGAGTGTCCCTCTTTCTCCACATCCTCGCCAGCATCTGCTGTCACCTGAATTTTTGATCTTAGCCATTCTGACTGGTGTGAGGTGGAATCTCAGGGTTGTTTTGATTTGCATTTCCCTGATGATTAAGGATGTTGAACATTTTTTTTTTCAGGTGCTTCTCAGCCATTCAGTATTCCTCAGTTGAGAACTCTTTATTTAGCTCTGTACCCCATTTTTAATAGGGTTATTTGATTTTCTGGAGTCCATCTTCTTGAGTTCTTTATATATATTGGATATTATTCCCTTATCTTATTTAGGATTGGTAAAAATCCTTTCCTAATCCTTTGGTGGCCTTTTTGTCTTATTGACAGTGTCTTTTGCCTTACAGATGCTTTGCAAGGAAGGATTGTAGGCCTGAAGGAGATAGGAACTCCACAAGAAGACCAACAGAGTCAATTAACCAGAACTGTTGGAGCTCTCAGAGACTCATCCACCAACCAAAGAACATACATGGGCTGGACGTAGGCTTCCCTGTACTTATGCAACAGATGGGCAGCTTGGTCTTCATGTGGGTCCTGAACAATTGGAATGAGGACTATCCCAAAAGCTGTTGCATGTCCATTGGACATGTTCTTCTATGTGGGCTGCCTTATTTGGTTGTGATGGGAGAGGAAGCACGCAGCCTCGAAGAGACTTGAAGTGCCAGGGTGAGGAGTACCTAGGAAGGGCCCGCCATCCATTCAGAGAAGAAGCAGAAGAGGAAGGGGGGAGAATTCTGGGAGGGGGTGACTGGGAGGAGGCAGTGAGTGGAATGTAAAGTGAATAAGTAAAAATAGTATTAATAATAATTAAATTAAAAACAAAACAAAATAAAACAAAACAAAACAAAATACTCTGAGACAACCTGAGGTACTAGTGGTCTGGAAGGGTAAGAAGCAAGGAGGCTCACACTGTTAACCCTTGGAGGAGAGTACTCCAGAGAACTCCTTCATTTGTTCTATTTGATTCAGGTATGTGCCAGAATAGCAGACTGTGTAGTGGCAACCAATTCCTAAGAGTAACTTCTAACCAGTGCTTTCCTTGGATGAGGAAGCAGGCATTTAATATTCTTTATTCCTGTATTTTGCATGGAAAGTAGGCTCTTTACATATTTCTCACTGCAGAAGAACATAATGCAGTACTTTCAAGATAGGCTGTATGACCCAAAGCTTTTAGCTCTTATGGTCCATTTTCAGGTTGGGTGAACAACGCCGTCCTTATGCACAGAGCTTTATTGACCATGAATTGACTGAAATTGACTAGTAATGACTGTTTAAAGTAAGGCAGGAGATAAGAGAAATGCAGATGACTGAGTTCCTCCAACTGCAGTGGTAGATATACCAAGAGCAAGAAACTACCAACTGAGAAGTTTAAAAGAAAACAGCACTGAAATGTGCATTTATATATTGCTTTGAATCTAAAAGCAGGACACATGAAAATTTTGTACTGTTTCTATTGAAAGTTTCTGGAATAGAGCCATGGGAAAATTGTTTACATTAGTTAACTAGAATTCATTTGCCAAATACTCCAGTATTCATCAAAATGACTCTAATACATGGTTCATTAAGAAATTATTTGATAGTACATTTTTCTTATTTAATAAGCTTTCTTTAATATTTTACAGAGTTAAAATCATGGCACATTTATATTCTGTATTCAGAATGTAAGACTAAAAACTTTCCCTAAATAGAACATAGAACTTAGGTGATAAATGATTAAAGAAAATCAACATCACAAAACAACATTTTAATTCCATTTTATCTATGAGAACAGTAAAATAATGACTAGTATACTAGAATATTCACGTTTGCATTTTCTAATAGTATTTATAACTATGATTCAATAAATTCTTTTGATGCGGTAACATACAGCAGCTCATTTATTAGTACAAATTAATGGCATATTTAAAAACCTTTTTTTCAACTGAAATATAACAATTTATCTTTTCTGCTAATGACAATACACTCTTACCGTTTTACAACATTTTATTTACTTTCAATTTTATGTGACAGAAAAATAATGTAAAAACTTAAGATTTCTAATGACTTCTGTTAACACGTAGTAATTTGTGATTGTGTCTATCTTCAGTACTACGTAGGATCTAATGCATGATCATTGTCTTTTACAATTTAAAGCTGAGAATCTCTCCTGTTTTGATAGAAAGACTACCCAATAATAGCATGTAAATAAAAACTAAGAATAGTAAGCTTGTCTCTTCTGAATTTTGACAATACACTAATGAAGGAAATCTATTTTAAATGTGGTTTAAGAGCAGAGAAACTTTTGTAAAAGGGCAATTTTGAAATATATTATTCTGAACAGATAGATACTACAACCTTAGCTGCAGCATAATGCTATGATTATTTATGATTAATGACTTTTGATACTTTCAGACTCTAAAGATTGTAAGAGACTTTTAAAGACTTTTGGACAATCTTTCTGCCCCTACCACCCCCCATCCCCACTTTGTAGGTTTCAGAAATGCAACTCAGGTTCTGAGTCTAAGGGACACAGCCTTTCAGGACACACAGGCACCCTGCCTTCTGTAAACAACAGTAACTCTTGCTGGTAAAAGTTTTGAATCAATCATAGACATTTACCCAACTATCCAAGTTCTACTGTAGATTTCCGTTGAAATCTGTTTTGCCAGTGTTGTGGAGATATGAGAGATAATTTTGCTAATCAGGGAATAAAACATTCTTCATGGACCCTGGTAATATGGCATAATACTTAAGGTGTAATTAAAGGGTCATTAGGAGCATCTATGACAATGGAAAAAGAGATAAAGTAGAATATTACCATATAATTCTTTCCTTAGAATTGAAATATTGCTTCCGAGATGCTGATTCGGCCTGGGCCAAAAGACGGAAACTTTTGGAAATGTAAAATGTGGAACCCACTGGTAGAAGTCGACGGTGGATAGAAAAAATATTAAATAGAAATGATAAAACATATCTTTAAGTTCTAAATTTAATACCGAGGAAGGAAAATCCATGTTTCAGCCCACAGATGGGACATTAATAATGCCCAAATACCGAAAAGTACGGAGGTCTTGAAGCACTCAGCATCTAACTTGTTTTCACTGAGAAATATTTTAAACAATCAATGAAAAGTTTTGGCAGCCAACTTCATGATACTGTAGCACATGAGAATGAATATCATTTCATACCATGGAAAGTAATAAGAGTAGGCAATATAACTAATCAGCCTTCCTTGAGAAAAAATTACATAATCTGAACCAGTACTAGAAAGATCTGACATTGAAAGAATGCTTCATACAAAGAAACTGTTCATGACATCTTTGCCTCTGAGAGCTACCTGAAAATCTAGTGTTGCAGTAAATCTCCTCCTAAATATGCCCCGGCAATGAAAACACAACACAGTTAATATGATTACATGCTGTGTGCCTTGATTAGGCATATCTACCTCTACACTACCATCTCCTACAGTTTATGAGACCCCTTAGAGCTTGCAGTTTCTCCAGGCCATGTGCTTCTACTCTGCTTTTCTCCTTCTTCCTCCTCCTCTGAGTCCTAGGCCCCTCACCTTCTTGCTCCACCTTCCCTTTATCTGCCCAATCATCAGCTCTCCTTTATTTTACAAAGTAAGGCCAGAAGCAGGTTTATAGGAAATCACCTGAGTGCTGACTCATTCCTTGTTCACAACCACTCACAGGAGAACAGAATTAACATCAAATATAATTAGCCCCAGGGCTATCCACAACAATCTAGGACTAAAAAGCAATAGTTGGTAGACAGGGATTGTATAAAAATCCAGGCAAGTGGGAGGGAATATTTGATGTTCAGTCTATTAAACCAACTAGGACTGTGTTTACAGGAGATTTGAGAAAGGGATTGAGGGGATGTGGGAGATAACAGAGATAACTCAATCTGTTAAATGCTTGCCTTGCAAACACAAGAAACCATGTTCAAGATGTCATGGCCACACTTGGAGAGTGCAAGGCAATTGAGAAAGCTTGTCACACAAAATAAGGAGTGACACCTGAAGACCAACATCTATAGTTTTCCTCTCGACTTAAACCTGGACACACAAACCTATGAACATACACACACACACACACACACACACACACACACACACACACAGAAGATATTGATTTAATTCAAAGGAACCATTGGGAGTAGTATGAGGTTTTAGGTACTTTTCCAATGAACCCAATGGGTAGAATTAGTGTTTATGAAACAGAGTACTTTCTGGAAGATTTGAATGATTTAGAGCAGCTTATAAATTGTGTTCATAAAATGCTAAAACCATCAAAAGGAGATCATAGATGAGAACACTCACAAACAGGTCCCATACTCAAAGCAAATAAGACAAGTTTTAACTTGACAGAGTTCCTAGGGTTAAAATATTGACATTAAGTCAACTGCTGTGCTAGGGAGCCTATAGTGGGCTTCAAAGCACAAACCACATTTAATGGAAGGTGTTACTGATAAAGGTTTAGAGAAACAAAATCTGACTTGGCATTGATGCCAGACTGTACAGTGTTCGACTCTCCTTGCAAGATAGTATGCTGGGTGAATTTCTGGCCATGTCTGAGGCCGTAGTCATAGCCAAGTGTGACTATTAGAAAGACCAAGGCAATTTAGAGAAGAAAACACTTAATTGGAGACTTGCTTAAAGTTTCACACTATTAGTTTTTTATCACCACAGTTGGAAGCATGCTGACATGCAGGCATGAGGTCACAGTCTTCCATCCTGCCTGGCAGTGGTAGTGCATGCCTTTAATCCCAGCACTTAAGAAGCAGAGGCAGGCAGATTTCTGAGTTCGAGGACAGCCTGGTCTACAGAGTGAGTTCCAGGACAGCCAGGGCTACACAGAGAAACCCTGTCTCAAAAAACAAAAAACCAACAACAACAACAACAAGACCTTCCATCCTGATGTGCAGATAGAGAGGAAAAGACACTGGGTCTGGCATGTGGTTCTGAAACCCCAAAGTCTATCACCAGTGACACAACTTCTTTACCAAGGCCATGCCTCTTCTATCAAGGTCACACCTACTAAACTTCCAAAGTGTTCCTCTGACTGGGACCAAGCTTTTAAACACATGATTTTATGGGAGCCTCCTTTTAAACATCACTCTGGCCAATCATGGATCATCAGGAGTTGGACTACATGGTTGTCTCTATTCTGAAAGAAGCATTGAAGAATAGAGAAAATAAAAATGACTATGGATTTTGAAGAGCTAAATATACCAGTGTTTCCCATCCTTGTCACTGGACCCAACATTCCCCCTTCCAGTGAAAAACTGTTATAATTGATGCACTCTTCATTTTATATCAGACCATTTCAACATTATTTTTAGTGACTTGTGTGCCATTTAAGACCAATTGATGCTTACTCAGAGCAGGTGGTGGTAGGTAGAGATTTTATACAATGTTAACTGTTGAGTGTTTTACAGATTTGGAAAAACATCTAGAAGAACAGTGAAAACAATGGTGATGAATGAAATTTATAGTAAAAATGGTAGTCTACCTCTTTATTTGTTGTTGCCTAGAGAGATCTCTGATGACCCAGAGACCATTAGACTACTACTACAATGTTATGTGTATATGAGAAATGGATGATGTAACCTTACAGGCTGAAGATACTACATGCTTTAGTTGTAGTACATGGGAAAGTAATGCAACTGGCCAGGATGCTTACATTTGGCTAGATGGATTTCTCAGTATTTAAAGGCACTATTCACACTGCTGGTGATAACCATCACTAATAGTTCTATTTAACTGTGGATGTTATGTGCTAAGCACACACATGCTAAACAAGAAATCTCTACTGTTCAACATTAGCACCACAAGGTGTACAACCAGCTGCTTTGTGATTGGATTTAAGGGTAATTCCAGAGGAGTCTAATCAGCTCAGGTATTGTACACCAGAGATAATACCTGTGATTCAGACATCATAGGCACTACTGAAGGAGCCCAAGTTGTTGAGTATGGTAGATGTGACATACTGTTAAATTATATTCTGGAACTTTGCATTTGTGCTCATGAATTACTTTCATACTGATTCATGGCAGAACACTTCTTCATCATGATTTCTGATTACTTTAAAGTCTTAAGACTGGTAAATTTTTTGAGACTCTGAGACTGTTATCATGTAATAATGTAATGCTCAGACTCAGAAAGGAGATAATTAGACATGTGTACCACTTTAGTGGTTGCCTAGGGAGGTCCTTGACACCCCAGAAACCATGAGGCTATTGTGATAATGTAAATTGCATATGAAAAGTGGATAATAATACCTTATTACTCCCTCCAAGGTTCAGGAAACATCCTAGAAGATGGACTAGAAGAATAGGATAATTGGAAAAGAGAGATAGCATGTGGTGTAACTGTTTTATCCAAGTTGAAATGCCCTTAATGAAGGAATAAGGCTTATCAGACTCAGAATTCAACAGAACTTAAAGGCCTGGTAAGACCCTGAAAGATAGAAGATTCAAAGGGTCTTTTCAAACTTATAAAATTAGAAACAGTTCCTGGTGAAAGAGTCTTACTAATTAGATATGTTACCTACAGGTTCTTTTGGGAGCTAAGAAGAGGTCACTGCTGGTGAGAGCTGCATGTTCTGGAAAGAATCCATCTTCTGTGCTCCCATAAGTAGAGATCAGTAATCTCCATTGTGTGCTAAGATAAACTTGTGTAGAATAATTTATTTGATGTATCTTAGGTGCTCCAACTGGGGTGAATTGGTGTCTGTCCATATCTCCCTAGGAAATGTCACACACTACATTGTATGAAGAAGCATGACCACCTCATCCTAAATATAATATTTCAAATATATAGTTCTTCCAGTTCAGAACAGAGAAAAGTAAGAGTCCATAGAGACACAACTTAAAAAAAAAAAAGAAATCATCATGGATTAGTTCTGGCAAAGACATCATGAGTGAGGCATTCACCAACTCTAAAGGTACTAAAAGCAGCCATTATGGGTGAAGATAAGTAATTCATTAGATACTCCTTTGACTTATATGACATTTGAAATGCATTTGAGATATGCTTTTATTATACTCAGAAGGCATAATCATGCAAGCACCTAATGTTTAAAATACTTATTTAACATTTTGTCCTATTCCATGAGGGATACCTGGAGGGAAAATTGGGAGAAAATTATACTGTTTTCATGAAATAAATATACTTATTTATACTCATGAAGTACATGAGAAAATAATCTTGGCAACAACTGGTCAACAAGTCTTGCTAAAGATTGTATAGTCTCTTTCATGACATTATTATGTAGCTGCTTTACTGATGGCAGACTCAATTCTCTGTACTCACCCACAGCTACATATTCTAGTCTTGGTCTCCATACAGTTTTTGTTATGGTTATTTCTACTTCTTTTAGAATAAGTATAGCCATAGACTACATAGGAATTCACATATTTTCTGTACAAAATGATGTGTAAAGTTCAGTGGAAAACAAGACAAACAAACAGAATTAGATGAGTATGTAGCCTAAGCTACCTAGCACTGATTTAAAAATGAGTTCATAAAAATGTACTATAAGAAGAAATGAGATCAACATCACCGTAGGTCTGGTAAGTAAGAACAAATTCTACTCATACAGCTAAGAGGAGAGATCAAAGACAAGGCACTTGGGTAATATGAGACAGTCAGGTAGGTAGGTTTAATTCTAGGCCAAGCAGTGATATAATATGAGTCTCTGTTGTCTACAAATGGTAACCAGAGTGTGATATAGCATGGAGAATGTTCTGTACACACCTCAATCATAGAGCAGTTAATACTGTTTACTTTATAAATTACTTACCATAAAAGAAATACTTTTCTGATTTACAAATACATTCCATGGAGCATCATGATTTTCTTTTTTTTTTTTTCAGTTTTTTTTAATTAGATATTTTCCTCATTTACATTTTCAATGCTATCCCAAAGGTCCCCCATACCCACCCCCCCCCAACCCCCTACCCACCCACTCCCCCTTTTTGGCCCTGGCGTTCCCCTGTACTGGGACATATAAAGTTTGCAAGTCCAATGGGCCTCTCTTTGCAGTGATGGCCGACTAGGCCATCTTTTGATACATATGCAGCTAAAGACAAGAGCTCCCGGGTACTGGTTAGTTCATATTGTTGTTCCACCTATAGGGTTGCAGTTCCCTTTAGCTCCTTGGGTAATTTCTCTAGCTCCTCCATTAGGGGGCTGTGTGACCCATCCAATAGCTGACTGTGATCATCCACTTCTGTGTTTGCTAGGCCCCGGCATAGTCTCACAAGAGAGAGCTATAACTGGGTCCTTTCAGCGAAATCTTGCTAGTGTATGCAATGGTGTCAGCATTTGGAAGCTGATTATGGGATGGATCCCTGCATATGGCAGTCACTAGATGGCCCATCCTTTCGTCACAGCTCCAAATTTTGTCTCTGTAACTCCTGGTTGAAGTGGATCAGAGTCTGTGAAAAGCAGACACTGTTGTAAATCCTGTCTCACTTGAACTCAGAATGTAAGTATTCACTGTTAAGCTCTTTAAAATGAGCTGAAATATGAAAGAAGATGGGTTGTTTGCATAGAGTAAAATTTTTCATGAGTGAAGTTCATCTCTATAACAGTTCTATCATTTGACCACTTTAAAATCTATAACTGTATACTTATTTTTTTATGGATGTGGGCATCCTTCATATTCTGTATATAAGAATATATATGTGTATGCATACATGTATATTTGCATGAATCCATCTTATCTGTCATTTTGTTTTGCAACATGTCAAAATGTAAATTTTATTTTATTATTAAATAAATTTTATTTTGCAGAGAAATTATAAATTTTATTTTATTATTGAATAAATTTTATTTTGCAGAGAAATTGTAAATTTTATTTTATTATTGAATAAATTTTATTTTGCAGAGAAATTGTAAATTTTATTTTATTATTGAATAAATTTTATTTTGCAGAGAAATCTAAGACTCAGTGCTTACTGAATCTGATGCCCAAAGTCGCGGAAATGCGGTCTTTCTGTCACTTCCCCTCTTTCACGTTACATTATTGGTCTCTACATTGGGATTTTTAAATTTAGTACATTCAGATGGGACTATACAGTTTTGTAGAAAGGTCCTCCAAGACTTTTCACATACTAGGAGATTTGGAAACAATTATACATAAATTCACATAATTGAATACAAAATAAATTACCTCACTGCTGTTATGACCTATGTCAAGTTGCCACATAATTCTGCTATTTGTATTACTATCACATAGAAGATTGACTGAGATAGAGAAAATATAGCTGCCACAGGAAAAAAAGCAACCCATCCAGGACAGTGAGAACTGCAGGGCCACTAATTAGAAAGTCAAACATTTGAATCACAGTTGGTTTGCTTTGTATAGTTGAATAGATAAATTATTATATTATGTAAAACCCACAAGCTATATAGCAAGGATCAATAGCCAAATGCCATTTGAAGAGACTTTAATAAGACACCAACATCCTAAGGGAATGGTTACAGGAAATCCACACCTAGCAGTGCATTTCATTTTTAACATTAGAGGACAAGCCTGCAGAAAAGATAAATCTGTCAACCATGCATCATCACTTATAATTTTGAAGAGTCGAAATAAACATGTGAATAATATATATGTGTTCCTTTTGATACCAAGTTTCTGGGATTGATGGTAAAAGGAGATTCATGAGATATACTTTATAATTTATATCAACCTCACATTCTACATTCACAATATACATTTGATGTATAAATATGAAAGAGTACAAGCATACAAAACCACAGCTACTTCATTAAATTTTTATATGAAACTATGACACACTAACCTTCCACCCCTCAGAATTTTTATTTTAGGTGAGGAAATCATACTAGGTCTTAAAAATAATAAATTATGCAATGTTATATATTCACAATTCTGGTGAAGAGAAATATAGTATCTTGCTGAGATATAAAGTGGTAGAATTGGAAGATACTGGGGAGAAAAATGAGGACAAAGAAATTGTCAATTGTGATAGCTGAGCAATAATCTGAATAATGTGAGTTAAATGAAGGGAGCTTCATGTGGGTACCTCATCAAGGTCCCAAGGAAAAATGAGATTGATGGCTTCAGGGAAAGGGGAAATTTAGATATTAGAAAATCTTCTGTATCAAACAATGGAGTAAACCAATGGGTAAAACTGGGCTTTATAAGTGATTTCAATGGTGGAAATTACAGATATATACAATATCTGAGCAAAGATTAGTGGTGCAGAGCATGTGTACTTACAGAACTAGCAGAGGTTGTGAAACTGACATCTCTCGAGTGTGATGAAAGCACTTGATGTTGTGAAGTTCCATTTAGCATTCCATCAAATACTTCAATATGCTTTGCTTAATTTTCATTCAGATCCAGCATTTTTTTCTTTTTTTTTATTATTAGGTATTTTCCTCGTTTACATTTTCAATGCTATCCCAAAGGTCCCCCATACCCCCCCCCAATCCCCTACCTACCCACTCCCCCTTTTTGGCCCTGGCGTTCCCCTGTACTGGGGCATATAAAGTTTGCAAGTCCAATGGGCCTCTCTTTGCAGTGATGGCCGACTAGGCCATCCCCTGATACATATGCAGCTAGAGTTAAGAGCTCCGGGGTACTGGTTAGTTCATAATGTTGTTCCACCTATAGGGTTGCAGATCCCTTTAGCTCCTTGAGTACTTTCTCTAGCTCCTCCATTGGGGGCCCTGTGATCCATCCAACACCCATGGAAGGAGTTACAGAGACAAAATTTGGAGCTGTGACGAAAGGATGGACCATCTAGTGATTGCCATATGCAGGGATCCATCCCATAATCAGCTTCCAAATGCTGACACCATTGCATACACTAACAAGATTTTGCTGAAAGGACCCAGATATAGCTCTCTCTTGTCAGATCCAGCATTTTAAAAAACATTTCTTTCTTAAATTTTTTTTCTTGGCTCAGTTTTTCTACATTAGTATGCATGTGTTTGTATAATTTCTGTGTTTGGTATTGCTGTTGATATACAGTTCTATTTCACTGTCATCAGACATTATTATTTCAGCTTTCTTTCTTTCTTTCTTTCTTCCTTCCTTCCTTCCTTCCTTTTTTTTTTTTTTAACTTTTCTTTTTGAGTCTTTATTTCCTACTATGTGATCAATTTTGGAGAAAGTAGCATAAGCTACTAAGAAAAGTAGTGCCAGTGTTTATCTGTTTAACTCGTGTTTGCATGAACTGTCTAGATTTAAGAGTGGGAAACTGAAGTGCGGTTGGTCCCTTTACACAGGTGGTAGTAAGGGCCTATTCAAATCCTTTGTAATGTAGACAGATGAAAAAAAAATGAGCAAGTAGGAATGTTTTTGCAGTGTTCTGCAAGGAGAAGTGGAATATGCAATAAAGAGGAAAGAACTTATAGTTAGCACAGTATTTTAGGTGTTACTTAAATCAACGTTTAGAAAAATAAATTCAAGAATTCTATAAACTATAAAGGATGAGAAGGTATTTCACAGAAATGTTTGAAAACTCCAAGAAAAGAATGGAGGAAGGGCAGAATTTCCACAGTGTCAGATGGTAAAATAAAGAGGAGAAAATGGATTAAAATAGTGCTGCATCATATTGAGAATCACATGAGATGACACAATGGTGCTGGACTTGTCTTCTTGACCCAGGAATGGGTTCATTTTAAAGATATGGTTGGAATATAGTCAACATGCTCATCAATAACTTTAATTTGGGTGATTTGTAGAGGATTGTTGTATGCTCTGTGTTTGTGTAATGTCAGTGAACTAATGAAAATAATGAACAGCAAAATAAGAGGGTATGAATTTTAAATTTTATATATTAATATTAATATGTAAAATATGTATTGGAGACATAGAATAGCAATAGCACTCTGGAGAACAGGCCACACTGGGCAGCACAGTAGAGCCTGTTCTGGTGGAAAGGGTGCTGGTGAGCAGGTCCAAGGGCTTGAGAGCAGGGGACCTGGTCCTGCATTAGGTGAGGTAGCTAGGGACATGCTGGAGAGCTCCCCCTTGTGGTGTGAGTGCAGGAGCAATATGACACTAACCAACTCAGTTACCACCCAAGCCAAGTTCCAGGGCTTTAAGTTGGCCCATTTCAAAATCTACCCCATCTGTGAATGTCTAGAGCAAATGAAGGTATTAATCCTGCAGATCCAAAACTGTAGGACCTCCACAATACAAGGCAACAGCAGGATATCACAGAGAAGTTCTGGTGAGGGTCCTGTATTCATAGTGTAGCAGAAGCCAGAGGCCCCAAACCAGATCAATGATTCATTGCATGAAAATATGAAAGTAAAGACATGTGGACAGAAGGGCATACTGTGTGACAGACTGACACACTCCAGCTTCCACAAAGAGAATTTGTTTTGTTTTGTTCTGTTTTATTCTGTTCTATTTTATAACCAATTAATTAAATTTGTATACTCCATATTTTATTCCCACCTTCCCAGTCTACCCTCCAATTGTTCCACATCCCATACCTCCTCCCCACCCTCATGTCTCCATGTGGATTTCCCTACTCCCTACCCCACCTGACCTCTAAACTCCCTGGGGCCTCCAGTCTCTTGAGGGTTAGGTGCATCATCTCTGAATGAACACAGACCCCAAAGTCCTCTATTGTATTTGTGTTGGGAGCCTCATATCAACTGGTGTATATATACTGCCTGTTTGGTGGTCCAGTGTTTGAGAGATTTTGGGGATACAGATTAATTGAGGATGCTGATCCTCCTAAAAAATTGCTCTTTTTAGCTTCTGTTAGCCTTCCCTAATTTAACAACAGGGGTCAGCTGCTTCTGTCCATTGATTAGGTGCAAATATCTACATCTGACTCTATCAGCTGCTTGTTGGATCATCTGGAGTGTGATCATGCTATGTCCCTTTTTGTGAGCGTCCCATAGCCTCAGTAATAGTGTCAGGCCTTGGGACCTCCCCTTGAGCTGGATCCCAATTTGGGCCTGTCACTGGACCTTCTTTTCCTCAGGCTCCTCTCCATTTCCATCCCTGTAATTCTTTCAGACAGAAAAAAAATTATGAGTCAGCGGTATGACTGTGGGATGCCCCCTCTCTCCCTCATTTGATGCCCAGTCTTCCTGCTAGAGGTAGGCTCTGTAAGTTCCCTCTCTCTACTGTTGGGCATTTCATCTAAGTCCTTTGAGTTTTGAGAGTCTCTCAACCTCCCAGGTCTCTGGTGCATTCTGCAGGGTCTGCCCAACCTCCTATTTTCTGAGGCTACCTGTTTCCATTCTTTCTGATGGCCCTCAGGGCTTCAGTCCTTTTTCCTCACCCAATACCAGATCAGGTTCCCCTCTCCTCTCCCCATCCCCACTACCCACCCTGTCCATTTTCCTTTCTAGGTCCCTCCTTCCCTCCCCACTTGTGATTGCTTTCTTCTCCCTTCCAAGTGGGACTGAGGCTTCCTAACTTGGGCCTTTCATCTTGTTGACATTTTTGAGTTTTGTGCTTTTAAATTTTATTTGTTTTGTTTATAATTTTCATTTTGTCGGGGCAGTTTGCAAGGATGGAGGGTGGATATGAAGGATGGGGAGATGAGTGAGATTGGGGTGCATGATATGAGGTTAACAAAGAATAAAATTTTTTAAAAAACAATTTCACAGGGTTGGGTACAGGTTGCGCGCTCGCGTGTGTGTGTGTGTGTGTGTGTGTGTGTGTGTGTGTGTTGTTAATAAAGCGACTAACAGAGGTCATTTGTCTCTCTTTACCATATGGGTCCTTGGATTGAAGTTAGATAACCATAGTTGCTGCTAAGCACATTTCCATGCTTCTATTGCCAGGTAATGGAGCTGAGAGTTAGGCACATTCAACTACTAATCATCCACTGTCCTATTTTATGTGTGTGTGTGTGTGTGTGTGTGTGTGTGTGTGTGTGTGTGTGGTGTGTGTGTGTGGTGTGTGTGTGTGTGTGTGTGTGTGTGTGTGGTGTGTGTGTGTGGTGTGTGTGTGTGTGTGTGTGTGTGTGTGTGTGTGTGTCTATAAAACGTGTATAATGTGTAATGTGTGGGGCTACGATGACTGTGAGTGCTAATAGATGTACATTAGGCTGTCAGCAGACCACTTTCAGAAATCTGTTTTCTCCTTCTCCTTTGAGATCCAGGAATCAAACTCGGGTCTTCAGGCCCCCTCTACAAAGGCTGATCCACATCAATGACCATACATTTTTGCTGTAATTTTGATTATTTAATACGCTTTTGTTGGGTATTTTATTTATTTACATTTCAAATGTTATCCCCATTCCCAGTCCCCCACCCCTGGAAATCCCATCCCTCCTCTCTCTGCTTCTTTTGCTACTAAACAAAAGGTTGAGTACTGTCCACATTGAAGCTAGGATTTCAGGAGAAGTAAATCTGGGACCCCTAAGCTGTTTCCTCAAGAAGCATCTTTCATACACCTCCATGTTCATGACTCTCATCCAGTTATCCCATTGCCTCCTCTGATTAAATTTCAGGCACTGACTTCAAAATAATCCCTACTGCACAAAAGGAAAGGAAACAGGAAGGTGGAATTAAGTAACCTGTTAATTTGGCATGGTTTTCAGGGGGCTTCACAGTCTAGTTTCAATTAAAATGCCAAGCACTGCTATGTACTGCTCAGACCCAATCTCAAATTCTCTTTTAAAAATACTACAGTACAGAATATGTTTATTCCCCATGGCAGTTCTTCTGACAAACGCATATAATTATGGCTTCACACCATCAGAGTGAATCCAAATTCCACTCCCTACCATCTTATTGTAAATTATTAGTGTTTTCTTTGTGCTCAGGGCACAGAAAAGCAGCCTTTGCAAATAGCCTAATAAAGTATTTGGTATAAGAATATTTCATGACTTGAAAGCTTTGAAAATAAGATAAGACTAAATCATCAACTTTCTGGCTTCTTTGTATATCTTCTGGGAAAGTATGAAAAGAAAACACTTAGTTCCAAGTCTACTTGGAAAGTTTCTAGCCCATGTTGAAGCAGTAAAAGTGCATGCATGGAAGCTAAAGTCACTTAGCTTCTCTTCTCTTTCAAAGATATTTCCCTTTCAAGTGTATTTCTCTGAGAGGTTTAGAACCTCTTATTTTAATAGGTAAAATGAATACAGGCTAGAGTTACAAATGATACACATGTGAGTTTACACTCATTGGATTCTGGTGTTTCTGAATATGGAAATTCCATTTGTAGGACAATTAACTGGTGTCTGGAGAAGGCTGGACATGTGAGAAGTCATTATGCAGACTTTAGGACCACAAACAGGAAGCTAATGGTATCATGAAAATAAACTTCAGCATATCAACTTCACCTCCATTAAATGCTAAATTCAAGTAAGCAAACTTTTAAGATGAATCTGCATCTGGGCATGAATCTTACATTGTATGTTTTATATGCCTATGTCACTTGTAAACAGGAGAAAAACAGTTCAGGAGGCCAGTCACGAGATGCACTGTGTGGAAACAAATGAAACAGAGAAGCTAATGGAAGCTAACACATGGTTTCCAGGCTTAGGATTAACCTATCATTGTGTTTAGAAGCCACTGTAAACTATAACTATAAACCACTTCTCAGTTCCCCCTCTGCCTGTCTCTCTGTGTGTGTGTGTGTTCATGTATGAGTGCTCATGTGGATTTGCTTCTCTTTCTGCTTTCTGCTTCTGACTTTATACCATCCCTCTGTGTGTGTGTGTGTCCTTTCAATTGTTCTTTCACAAATAAAAGCTTTCCTAACATTGGCAATGGCAATATTGCTACTAGCAAAAGGCTCCAAGTTCTATCGATAGCACTGAACAAACTCATACATTTTAATAAAGTTGGAATAAAAATTTAAAAGTCCTCATAGCTAAAAGTTTCCCCTCAGAATGATCTAACACAATGATAAGCATATTTAGACTTTGATTTCTATAATTTTTTGTTGTTGCTGTTGGTATTCAAAGCTTTACAGGAGAAGTTGATCTCTCTGCATATTTTCTTATACTGGCTTTCTCCAATGGTATCCTCCATTTTGCAATAGTAGCAGCTGGAAAAAATGAGGGAAAATTTGAAGCTTTGTTGCAGGAGGATCTGTCTCAGGCCTGTGCAATTTATTAAACTTACAGTTACCATTGTAAACAAATGCTATCAAACACTGCTCAGTGCAATAATGGTAGACAATTGTCATCTCTTCCTCACAGGGAATGTGTTCTCCCTTTCTTTTGGTTGTTGTTGTTACTGTTGCTCCTCCTTCTTTTCTTTTCTTTTTTTTTAACATGCAAAAAATATGTCTACTTTGTTTTTTTCCTTTTTAAATTTTGTTTTTTATTAGATATTTTCTTTATTTACATTTCAATTTTTTTCTGTTTTAAAGCTTCTGTTTTTTAATTTTTTTATTTTCATTTCATTTTTTACATTCCATATTCCATTCACTGCCTCCCTCCATCCACACTCTGACTGCTTCACATCCCACACCTCCTCCCCACCCCACCCTGTCTCCATGTGGATGCCCCCACCCCAGACCCCAACTGACCTATAAACTCCTTGGGGCCTCCAGTGTCTTGAGGGCTAGGTGTATCATCTCTGAATGAACACAGACCCAGCAGTCCTCTACTGTATGTGTGTTGAGGGGGGGGGGCTCATATCAGCTGGTGTATGCTGCCTGTTTGGTGGTCTAGTGTTTGAGGGGTCCAGATTAATTGAGACTGCTGGTCCTCCCGCAAAATCGCCCTTCTCCCCAGCATCTTTCAGTCTTCCCTAACTCTACAACAGGGGTCAGCTGCTTCTGTCCATTGATTGGGTACAAATATCTGCATCTGATTATTTCAGCTGCTTGTTGGGTCTTTCAGAGGGCAGTCAATATAGATCCCTTTTTGTGAGCACTCCATAGCCTCAGTAATAGTGTCAGTCCTTGGGACCTCCCATTTTGCTGGATCCCACTTTTGGCCTGTTACTGGACCTTCTTTTCCTCATGTTCCTCTCCATTTCTGTCCCTGTAATTCTTTCAGACAGAAACAATTATGGGTCAGGAATATGACTGTGGGATGGAAACCCCACTTGATGTCCTGTCTTCCTGCTGGAGGTGGGCTCTATAAGTTCCCTCTTCCCTTTTTTTCATTTCCCCTCTGAAACCCCCCTTATCCCATTCCCTGTCTCCTTATTCACTAACCCAGCCACTCTTGCTTTCCTGTCCTGGCATTCCCCTACACTGGGACATTGAGCCTTCACATGACCAAGGGTGTCTCCTCTCATTGATGTCCAACAATGTCATCCTCTGCTATATATTCGGCTGAAGCCTTGAGTCCCTCCTTGTGTATGTACCCTTTGGCTCTGGGAGCTTTGGGTGGGTACTCATTGGTTCATATTGTTGTTCCTCCTATGAGGCTACAAACCCCTTCAGCTCCTTGAATCCTTTCTCTAGCTCCTCCATTGGGGACTCTGTGTTCTGTCCAATGGATGGCTGTGAGCCTCCACTTCTGTATTTGTCAGGCACTGCCACAACCTTTCAGGAGAGAGCTATATCAGGCAAAGCACTTGGCATCCACAATAGTGTCTGGGTTTCATGACTGTATATGGGATGGATCACCAGGTGGGACAGTCACTGGATGACCTTTCCTTTAGTTTCTGCTCCAAACTTTGTCTCTGTATCTCCTCCCATGGGTATTTTGATTCCCCTTCTAAGAAGGTCTGAAGTGTCCACCCTGTGGTCTTCCTTCTTCTTGAGCTTCATGTGGTCTGTGAATTTTATCTTCGGTATACCAAACTTCTGTGCTAATATCCACTTATCAATGAGAGCATACCATGTGTTTTCTCTTGTGATTGGGTTACCTCACTCAGGATCTTCTTCTTCTTCTTCTTCTTCTTCTTCTTCTTCTTCTACTACTACTACTACTACTACTACTACTACTACTACTTCCTTTTCTGGTACTGAAAACAACTACTAGCTAAATTCCCACTGAAGCAGGTCCCTTATCCATTAATGTAAAACTACATAGCGGAAGCAATTTTTCCCAGACACTCTATGGACAATATGAAACATCAATGGATCACAGGCAGAACATTAGTAATGGGGATAAAATGGTGAAAAAAAGTCCTGCTACTCATCACTGTGTGGATAAGGTGAAGGATTATTAGACAGCATCATATAATTGTTAATGTTCTGCAGTTTTTATTTCCCAGAAAGCTAGGCACACAGGCTGCTACCCTACAATGATTTACTAATATATTTAATGATGTCCCTGATAGATCAATGGCACAAGACTCCAGAAATTAAATTAATACATTTTAATAGCAAATTAGAGTAATTAATAAATGTTTTAATGTATTTGTAAGATATGTCAATGTAATTTTGAATATTAACATAGATTTCAATCATAATATTCTGGAGACAATGATGTAGTATTTCGAAAAGCAAGTCGCCATTTATGATTCCGTATTAAAATATATAGTATACTCTGTTCTTCATGTAGAATTGCAAAAATTAAATATTCTCTTATCTTCATGCAAATCTTTTTTCTCTGTTCTATTCGATTTTTTTTCAAAATTTTGTGCAATATATTTTGATATGTTCATGCCATAGTTCTTTCTAGATTGACCCACCACACTTAACTATCCACCAAAATTTGTATCTTTAAAAAATTCATCAAGGCTGAATTAAGCTACTCAGTGATAGATGTGTGACTTTTAGGTGAGTTGTGATCTACGTATAAAGGGTTGCTCTCAAAAAAATCAGACTATCCTTTTTCCTAGCAGCTATTGATTGCCAATCGTTCTTAGGTAGGAGTGGGACTTCATGTCTACTTCCCTTCTCCATGCTAGGATTGATTTTTGTGGGAAGCCGTTGCAGAGTGGCAGTTACAGAGTGGCAGTTACAGAGTGGCAGTTAGTTACAGAGTGGCAGTTACAGAGTGGCAGTTGCAGAGTGGCAGTTGGCTACAGCTGGCCACCACACATACATAGCCAGTAAAGGTTCTTTTGCCAAGGTGAGGTTTTGAGAATTGACAAAAGTTAACCAATCAGATGAGAGACAAGTTAACCAATCAGATGAGAGACAAGTTAACCAATCAGATGAGAGACAAGTTAACCAATCAGATGAGAGAGAACGCCTGTCCTAGGCCTATAAAAGCAGCACAAGTTCTGGGCTTGAGGTCTTTTCACCTCTACAATCAAGCTCTCCCAATAAACGTGTGCAGAAGGATCCTGTTACAGCGTTGTTCTTCCTGGCCAGTCGAGCGCGTGCAAGAGATTTTGTCTGGCTGAAAATTATATCTATCTTGTGCATGCCATGAAAACCCCTCTGAACTCATACAGGCACTAATTTCTTGTGTCTGGAACACATTGCTTTTTTGTAGTCCTCAACCGTCTTTTATCTTCTCTTACAGAATGATTCCTGAGCCTGGGTAGGTGGGGAAATGAAGTACATGTCCTGTTTAATGCTGAGAGTTCTGCAGTGTTTTATTATCTACACTCTAATTGTGGGTGCCATGTTAATCATTATCTTCTTCAAACAGCTTATATGATGAGAGTTGAAGAGTATGTTGATCTATGTCTATAATAATAAAAACTCCATTAGAACGCAGATGATTGCTACATTCAATTATCAGAAGAGTAGTAGGAACTTCCTTGGGACAAACAATGTGTCTAGCCACAGGAATTTTGGCCAGAATTCATGCCAGGTATGAGTTTAATGAGGTGGCACAGAACTTAAATACAACCAGAGAGTGGTTGGCTACTCCTGTGATGTTCATTCATTCCACTCTTGCACCAGTGAACATGTCTTGTCATGACAGCCGTTACCATATCTTGCAGAGTTCATAACTATACACAGACAGATGGTGACTTTTCTTCCCCATTTGCTTACACAGAATCTACCATATGAAAGCAAGCTCAGAGGGATGGGGCTGCCAGGCCAGTACCAACCTGATATTTCCAGGCTCTGTGACTTATGTATACACTGTCTTCAGTGATAGTTTAGCCAAGTTCTGGAGGAAAATCAAGAGCACTGATAAGAGCATGTGATGGTTGCTATGTTTGGGGGTCTTTGGTACCTCCTGGTTAACGGTTCCAACAGAAGTAAGCAATTCCTAATTAGTAAGTAATCAATTATTAAAATAGCTCTGTTTTAGCTTGTAGTGATTAGTAGGGGGATACAGGTGTGTGTATGTGTGTGTGTGTGTGTGTGTGTGTGTGTGTGTGTGTGTGTGTTTGTGTGTGTAGTTTAGTTCTTTACTATTATGCATCCTTCCCTGGACTCTGTTCCCTACCCTAACTTCCCATCCCTCCAATCGTGTTTAACCCTTTTATTCTATTGTTCTTCTTTAACATTTTATAACAATATATTCTCTCCCTCTCTCTCTCTTCCCTTGGAATCCTTCCAGTAATGTTCCCATAGTAACCCAATTTCTGTGAGTATTGCATATGAAAACCAAATATGTGACCATTCCAAGCTAACATCCACAAATGAGAGAAAATGTGTGACTTTGCCTTTCTTGTTCTAAATATTTAGAAAGTAAGTACTTGTGAAAGGACATCACATTTGGAACCTTCCTTTCAAGATTTATTTAGAAAGTAACACAAATCAGTCATGAACAAATGCCCCATATGTTACCCTTAGGTAAGACACAAACTCTTAAAACATATATCCTTAAATTTCACGTTATTTTAGTAAGCTGTGTAAAATGACATGGTTCTGAAATATAACTCGATTTTAGATAAAACATGAGGCATGATGGTTTTAATAAAATAAAGCTTTAAAATTTTCATTCTGTATTATTGTATGATAAGGTTTTTTCAGTCTATATTCTTTGAAATACTAAATCATCACAGCTTTCCTTTTTGTGTGTGTGAGGTGGGGTTAATAAGCTATTCCACAATTATGAAATAGTAAATGGTCATGTTTCAATCTACTCTGTACACATAAATAATAATTGCATGATACAACTTTAAGCAATTTGCCAATCATGAAGAAAAGAAAGGTGATTTGCATGAAAGGGAATACATTTCATATCAAAACCTAATCTTTTAAAATATATATTTATTGTATGTATATGAGTACACTGTAGTTGTCTTCAGACACACCAGAAGAGGGCTTGGAATAGCATTCTAGATGGCTATGAGTCATCGTGTGGTTGCTGGGAATTAAAATCAGGACCTCTGGAAGAGCAGTCCTTAACTGCAAAGATAAGAGCAGTGCTAGTAACTGCTGTGCCATCTCTCTAGTCCCTTAAAACTTAACATTTAACATTTTACTTTCATTTTATGTGTATGACTGTCTAGCAGCATGCATATTTCTATATAATGTGCATTCCTGATATGCATGGAAGTCAGAAGAGAGAGGCTAATCTACTAGATCTATTGTCACTGTTCATTCTAATTCTGGGAACTCAAACTGAGTCTGCTGTAAGAGCAGAAAGTGTTGTTAACCACTGAGCCATGTGTCTTTCCACATAATAAACATTTCAGTAGCATAAAATAGTACCATCACTTGGAAATAAGTATTGCAGCTTTTGATAATTGAGATTACTGCCGTGTGATCTAAACATTGTACTCTTTGGTATTTACCTAGATGAGTGAAAATTTACATTCATACAAAAAAACACTGCACCTGGATTTCATGAGAGTTTTATTCAACATTGCTAAAAGGAAAGAAGTGATTGTGTCTCCATTACACTAACAGATAAATATACTGTGATAAAGCCCAAGTAATATTATTCAGCACTGAAAAGCAACGAGCCTTCCAGCCACATAAAAAGGAAGGAATCCTAATTTATGTACGTTAATGAGTGGAATACACCTGTCTGAGAAGACTATCAATGTCTCCTTCTAATTATACAGCCTTCTCTCAAAAGTGACACGGTGAAAATAGTATAAGGACCAACTCCTGGAAGGATGTCTGGGCATGTGAGCATGTGAGACATGGGGATTTTGCAGCAATGAATTTATTCTGTGAGATACTGCATGGGAGGACCCACAATAGTGTACCTTCCATGGAGGCTGTGTCGATCTGGAGAGAACCCTATAGGTAAACTGTGCTCATTTGATAACAGTGTGTTCATGTAGGTATGAAGATTAGGACAAATGTATGGGATATTAATATTGTGTGGAGTCTTTGGGAACATACACAAAGCATACACCAATTCTCTGCACTGTGTTACTTTGCTAATAACTGTAGCAATGTTGATGCAAAGGAATAAGTTCACTTAAAGAAGGAAAAAAGAAAGAAAAGAAAAGAAGGGAAAGGAAGCAATCAAGGAAGGAAGATGACATGAAATTAAACACCAGAATTTATTTCCATTGCCACCCACAAAAAAGCAGTGGAAATGAGAACAGGTGTGTATAGAATGTACAAAGCATTACAGTGTGAATAGAATTGCTATCAGACACTTGAAAAATTGTACAGCTTTAAAAGGTCAGATCAAGCCGGGCGTGTTGGCGCATGCCTTTAATCCCAGCGCTTGAGGCAGACAGATTTCTGAGTTCGAGGCCAGCCTGTTCTACAAAGTGAGTTCCAGGACAGCCAGGGCTATATAGAGAAACCCTGTCTTGAAAAAAACACAAAAACAACAACAAGTCAGATCAGAGGTACCCAACCAGTCAACCATCTCCCTCTCCACAGATCGCTGAAAAGTGGGCTGCTTTACAAGGAAAATGAGTGCAGTAATCAGACTGTAAAGTACTCAGGACTCTGGGAGAGACTTGTGCATTTTTTTTTTGCATTTGTTTTGTTTTTGTTTGTGTATGTTTGCATAGAAAAGGTTAAGCTTGTTTACAATCATTCAGTTAAGCAAAGAGATTTGTGAACAGGGATTAGAATCCTGGAAACACTGAGAAATCCTCCTCTGAGTTAGAAATGCTAAGAAAAAGAAAAACAAATAAAATGGTTACAAAATGCAGATGCATTTGTGTCTTCCTTGTTCTAGTCCTGTCTCCAGTGAAGCACGAGTGGCAGTGTGGGCGGTAGGGCAGTCATGCATAAGATTGCCATCTGGGACAGAGGAGTTCCACCAAGAAGGATACCTTCTCCTTCAGCTTTCCATCTTCGGGAGACTTAGGAGGGGGAACTGAGTGGAACTTCTCCTGGCACTGTACCCACTGTCCTCTTCATGGGTTTTAAGCAGAGAATATGACACCTTCTTGTCCTGCATGTTTTCACTAAGAAGGGTTTTGTTTTTTTTTTTTTTTAAATAAAATATATCTGTATTTAAACTCAAATGTAGAAAATTTGGATGCTAAATTTGCTTACCTAATGTGAGATATTTATGAAAGATTTCTTTGAGAAGTTGGTTAAATATTAAACAAATTTATTCAATAATCTTTTTTGTGCTATGAAGATTTGAATTTTATTTTATTTTTAATGCATATTTTATGTATTTACAACTCAAATGTTATCCCCTTTCCCTGTTTTCCCTCTGGAACCCCACTTTCTCATCTCTTCTCCCCCTCCTTCTATAAAGATGCTCCAACTTGAAAAAAGAAACAAAATATATCTTTCTATCTGATACAATTAACACTGCCCTTAATGTATAAATCTGTGTCCTCATATTAATGAGTTCATTGCAACAATCTTTTCTAAAGCAAGGGGAAACATCCAATTCATGGATCTGGTGAACAAATACTATTAAATGTTGGTTGTTTTATGTATTCTAAAATCCATTTATCATTCTAAATATAGTGATTCATTTAAAACTTTCGAGTATATTAGCTATCCCTTCATTCTGTGTTCAGCCAGAAGATGTTACTACATTTCAACCGCAATGGAAAATAGGTTTTGTGGAAACTGGTTGCAGCAAGTAAAGTTTAAATGCTTATTAAGAGAATTAATGCCAGTTTAAAAAGAAAATGCTAAACTGACACCACTTTATTTTGCCTTCATATTCACAATTCAATAGTCTTGCAAATATTTTTACTGAAAGTTGCTGTAATTTTTATCTTTCCTACATATCATCCATCATTACTAAACTTAAGATATGTATCATGCAGACTTCTATTCATTTGCTAATAATTTCAGGTTTTATTTAAGATTTTTATATATCATGTGTTTTATACCCATTAAAAAGAACAACATATTCACACAACTCAAAAAATCAAATCTGGATATTGCAATTGATATTTAAGTAACAAATACTCTATTAGGTATAAGAAAGATACTACAAATAATATAAAACATTACAGATAAAACAGGCTACTATGAAAGGAAAATTACAAAATTGTCATATAGTGAAAATCCTGATACACCACACAGTAATCTTTCTTTTAATCTTAAAGAGATTAAAAATGATAATTTCTGATTTTACAGGGATATCTTTTTAAATGAAATTGACTTCTTTAAAATATTTTACAGAAAATCATAGAAAAAAAAGAAAGGCATTCTTTCAGATTACATGAAGAATAGTTGGTAGACAAACTTGAAGGAGAAAAGGCAAAGAGCAAAATTGTCTCTCAAGTGCAAGAATACTAAAGAATACTAAAACCTTGTCCCTTTGATCGTGATAACTTAGGAACAATGCCTGGCTAGGGCAGTGGGTGAATAGACACTGCCAGGATCTTTCATTGTGACCTTGACATTCATGTAACCATCAGGTGTAAATCAGGAAGCCCCTCTGGTGGATCCCACACTGTTCAATACCCAGGACTTCAGCCATGGCGAGTGTAATCCTAACCAAACACTGCCCTAATCATACACACAAACGTGAGAATGCCCTCTTGCTCCCACGGTCAGTTACAGTTTGTTTCTGAAACTTGTGCATGATCTCTTTTTAATCTTGTGTTTACCAGACTGCTCACTGCCCACCCAACTGTCTAGTACCCTTCAGAAATAACTGAACGCTTGTAGTATTTTCTTAAAACAGAGTGACTAATGACACACACTACTCAGTTATTTTCCTTCTAAGATTTTCATACAGAAAAAGCTCTGTTAGAATTGCCAAAAGTAAGTTACTCATCAACACACCTTGCAGTGAGATCATTCTGGACTAAGAGTCAGACTCAGTATAATCCACACTGTTTTTAGTATGACAGAGTAGGTCATAATAATGACATGGGCTCTAATAATATGGCAAAAAAGTGAGTCTCGTGGTTTTACTTATGGTGAAGTAGAGTGATTATTGTACTCTATAAGTTTGGGGATAATGGTACAAAGCCATAAATGTGACCATCTTCTGGTAACCAGGAAAATCAAGAAAAAACAAAAAACAAAAAGAGAAAACAAAACAAAAGCAAAAACAACAAACAAAAACAAAATAAAAAACAAAAATCCATTTGGTTAAGAAAACCTTGATGGCAGGATCAATGTAGTAAAAATGGCTATCTTGCCAAAAGCAATCTACAGATTCAATGCAATCCCCATCAAAATTCCATCTCAATTCTTCAACGAATTAGAAAGGGCAATCTGCAAATTCAACTGGAATAACAAAAAACCTAGGATAGCAAAAACTCTTCTCAAAGATAAAAAAAACATCTGGTGTAATCACCATGCCTTACCTAAAGCTTTACTACAGAGCAATTGTGATAAAAACTGCATGGTACTGGTATAGCGACAGACAAGTAGACCAATGGAATAGAATTGAAGACCCAGAAATGAACCCACACATCTATGGTTACTTGATCTTCGACAAGGGAGCAAAAACCATCCAGTGGAAAAAAGACAGCATTTTCAACAAATGATGCTGGCACAACTGTCAGTTATCATGTAGAAGAATGCGAATTGATCCATTCCTATCTCCTTGTACTAAGGTCAAATCTAAGTGGATTAAGGAACTCCACATAAAACCAGAGACACTGAAACTTATAGGGGAGAAAGTAGGGGAAACCCTCGAAGATATGGGTACCCTGGAAAAATTCCTGAACAGAACAGCAATGGCTTGTGCTGTAAGATTGAGAATCTATAAATGGGACCTAATAAAATTGCAAAGGTTCTGCAAGGCAAAAGACACCGTCAATAAGACAAAAAGGCCACCAACAGATTGGGAAAGGATCTTTACCTATCCTAAATTAGATAGGGGACTAATATCCAATATATATAAAGAACTCAAGAAGGTGGACTCCAGAAAATCAAATAACCCCATTAAAAATGGGGGTCAGAGCTAAACAAAGAATTCTCACCTGAGGCATACAGAATGGCTGAGAAGCACCTGAAAAAATGTTCAACATCCTTAATCATCAGGGAAATGCAAATCAAAACAACCCTGAGATTCCATCTCACACCAGTCAGAATGGCTAAGATCAAAAATTCAGATGTCAGCAGATGCTGGCGTGGATGTGGAGAAAGAGGAACACTCCTCCATTGTTGGTGGGATTGCAAGCTTGTACAACCACTCTGGAAATCAGTCTGGCAGTTCCTCAGAAAATTGGACATATTACTACCAGAGGATCCCACAATACTCCTCCTGGGCATATATCCAGAAGAGGTCCCAATCAGTTAGAAGGACACATGCTCCACTATGGTCATAGCAGCCTTATTCCAGAAGCTGGAAAGAACCCAGATGCCCCTCAAGAGAGGAATGGATACAGAAAATGTGGTACATTTACACAATAGAGTACTACTCAGCTATTAAAAAGAATGAATTTATGAAATTCCTAGGCAAATGGATGGACCTGGAGGGTATCATCCTGAGTGAGGTAACCCAATAACAAAAGAACTCGCACAGTGTGTACTCACTGATAAGTAGATATTAGCCCAGAAACTTAGAATACCCAAGATATAAGTTACAATTTGTAAAACACATGAAACTCAAGAAGAATGAAGACCAAAGTGTGGACACTTTGCCCCTTCTTAGAATGGGGAACAAAACACCCATGGAAGGAGTTACAGTGACAAAATTTGGAGCTGAGACAAAAGGATGGACCATCCAGAGACTGCCATATCCAGGGATCCATCCCATAATCAGCCTCCAACCGCTGACACCATTGCATACACTAGCAAGATTTTGCTGAAAGGACCCTGATATAGCTGTCAATTGTGAGACTATGCTGGGGCCTAGCAAACACAGAAGTGGATTCTCACAGTCAGCTATTGGATGGATCACAGGGCCCCCAATGGAGGAACTAGAGAAAGTAACCAAGGAGCTAAAGGGATCTGCAACCCTATAGGTGGAACAACAATATGAACTAACCAGTACCCCCCAGAACTCAGGTCTCTAGCTGCATATGTATCAGAAGATGGCCTAGTAGGCCGTCAGTGAAAAGAGAGGTCCATTGGTCGTGCAAACATTATCTGCCTCAGTACAGGGGAATTCCAGGGCCAAGAAGTGGGAGTGGGTGGGTGGGGGAGTGGGTGGGGAAGCGTGTTGGGGACTTTTGGGATAGCATTGGAAATGTAAATGAAATAAATACCTAATAAAAAATAAGAAATTAAAAAAAAAACCTTGATGGTATCTTAATTTTGACCTACTGAGACTCATCCTATTTGAATGTGAGGTGAATGGAATTATGGAAACAGAGATGGATGGAAAATATTTAGATTTTCCAAAGTAAGAGTGTGTGCCATTATTTCTTCTGTTTTAAGATGTAAGGAGCTGAAAAATATGATCATTATTCAATTTTCAATGCGTATAATGTGACTTGATTACAACCACAATTATGCTAAATACAGGGTAATAAATCTGCTTATTAATTTCTATAATTTTTTCAATGTACTACATAATAAAAATCCATGACAATATAAAATAAGGAATGGTCTATTTGTATTTGTAAACCATATTTGTATATGTATTTGTAAAAGTCTATTCATATAGAGTTTTAGAGGAGTCTTCTGTTTGAAAATAATTTCTACATGTGTTTAGGATCATCTGGAAAAAAGGATACATTTTCCTTCTATTTCTTTTAATTACAAAATGGGGCTTTCATAATACTAAGAGCAGAGATAAAGAAAGGGATTCAGGTAATAGGTTTGTTGCAAGTCTAGCTCTCTTTTTGCTTGTTTTCTCTTCTGAGCCTACATAAGCCCTATACCATAGCCTATCTCCTGGAGGATAGAGCAGTGTTGTACATGCCTTACTTTGTAGCACTGTAGGCAAAATTGTAGCGTATAAAGAAATAGTTGTGAAGTATTTCAGTAAATGTCATCCCCGTGGTGTCCTGGAAGGCTCTTGCTTTCCTGGTACCTGGAACTTTCTGGTTGCTACCACCAGTTCCCTATCCCCAATTGCTACACAACTCTGTTCAATTTCCTGACCCTCTATACATCTCCTCCATCTCCTCCCATACCTGATTCTTACCTTCTTTTTCCATTCCCCCTCTTCTCTCAGTCCCAAATCCCTTCCACCCCCCACTTCCCTTGATTATTTTGTTCCCCCTTCTAAGTAGGACTGAAGCATCCACTCTTTGGTCTTCCTTTCTCTTGAGCTTCATGTGGTCTGTGAGTTGTATCTTGGGTATTTTACTTTCTTTGCCTAATATCCACTTGTCAGTGAGTACATACCATGTGTGGTCTTTTGTGACTGAGTTGTCTCACTCAGAATGATATTTCCTAGATCCATCCATTTGCCTGCGAATTTCATGAAGTCATTGTTTTTAATAGTCTAGTAGTATTCCATTGTGTAAATGTATCACATTCTCTGTGTCCATTCCTCCTGTTAAGGAACATCTGGGTTGTTTCCAGCTTCTGGCTATTCTAATTATAGCTTCTATGAACATAGTGGAGCATGTGTCCTTATTACATGTTTGCAGCATTTTCTGGGTATATGTCCAGGAATGCTATAGCTGGGTCCTTAGGTAGTTCTATGTCCAATTTTCTGAATAACTTCCAGACTGATTTCCAGAGTGGTTGTACCAGCTTGCAGTCCCACCAGCAATGAAAGAGTGTTCTTATTTCTCCATATCCTCACCAGCATCTGCTGTCACCTGAGATTTTGGTCTTAGCCATTCTGACTGGTGTGAGGTGGAATCTCAGGATCATTTTGATTTTCATTTCCCGGATGACTAAGGATGCTGAACATTTCTTTAGGTGCTTCTTGGACATTTGAGTTTCCTCATTGAGAATTCTCTGTTTAGCCCTGTTCCCCATTTTTAATAGGGTTATTTGGTTCTCTGGACTCTAATTTCTTGATTTCTTTGTATATGTTGGAAATTAGCCCTCTATTGGTTGTATGATTGGTAAATATCTTTTCCCAATTTTTTGGTTGCCTTTTTGTCTTATTGACAGTGTCCTTTGCCTTACAGAAGCTTTGCAATTTTATGAGGTCCCATTTGTAGATTCTTGATCTTAGAGCATAAGCCTTTGGTGTTCTGTTCAGGAAAATTACCTGTACCCATGTGTTTGAGGCGTTTCCCCACTTTCTCTGCTACTAGTTACCCACAAAGGGGAAGGAGAACCTGTAGAGACCATATCCAAAGGTTAGACATACCCCAGCCCCTGCTTGAGGGGTGGGAACACACACCCACCATCAAAATGTTAACCCAGAATTGTTACTGTCTAAAGGAAATACAGGAACAAAGAATAGAGCAGAGAATGGTGGAAAGGCCATCCAGAGACTGCCCCAACTGACAATCCATCCCATATGCATACACCAAACCCAGACACTATTGCAGATTCCAAGAAGTGCTTGCTGATAGGAGCCTGAAACAACTGTCTCCTGAGAGGCTCTGCCAGATCCTGACCAATACAGGTGTGGATGCTCACAGTCCACCATCAGACTGAGCACAGGTACCCCATTGGAAGAGTTAGGGGAAGGATGAAGGAGCTCAATGGGATTTATTTGGCATCAATGGGAGGGGAGGCCCTTGGTCCTATGAAGGCTCGATGCCACAGTGTAGAGGAATGCTAGGGTGGTGAGGTGGGAGTGAGTAGGTAGATGAGGGAGCACCCTCATAGAAGCAGGGTAAGGGGGATGGCCTAGGGGCTTTTCAGAGGGGAAAATGGGGAAAAGGTAACATTTGAAATGTAAATTAAATGTTTTTTTTTTTAAAGAAAGAAATAGTTATCAGTCACTGGGTTTTTCATGATCTTCCTTGAGGAGATAAAGTAAGACTCTGCCTTTGTTTGTTTTGTTTTTGTTTGTTTGCTTTTCTTGCTGCAAATATAACTAGATGCAGAGGGACCACCATCTTTTAACTGCAACTTTGCTTCTCTACTCATGTAATAAGTGGAGACTTCCAGGTTTTTATTTTAATCTAACCCGACTCTACAGAACAACCCTCTGGTGCTTTGCGTCTCAAATGAGAAGTCCTTCCTCTCTGAATCCCATTGAAAAGTGTGCCCCTTTGGATGGTAACAGAAAGTATAATTCTTCTTAAATTTCGGAAGATATTAGCAGTTTAGCACCTAAGTATTATCCATGTTTCTTTGACATTTTTTTTTCTGATCTTCTGAAATATAAGATTGCCTTAGGGTTTCTATTCCTGTGAATAGACACCATGACCAAAGCAACTCTTATAAAGGACAGCATTTATTTGGGACTGGCTTACAGGTTTAGTCTATTAACATCATGGTGGAGTGTATGGCAGAATCCAGGCTGGTTGCTGTTGGAGGAGGTAAGTACACAACATCTTGATCCAAAGACAGGCACAATTTCCTTTACTGCCTAAGCTTGGATGTCCTTGAACTTGCTCTGTAGAGCTGAATTTGTACTCAATGATTTGCATGCCTCTGTCTCCTGAGTGTTAGGCTTGTGCCACTATGCCTGAACCTAAGCATTTCTTTACCTGTAACTTACTCTGTTCTAGGCTGGCCTTGAACTCAGAGATCTGCTTGCCTCTGTCTCCTGGGATTAGAGTGATTACTACCATCCCTAGACCTAAGCTTTTTTCTTTTTTAATCCTATTAACTAGGTCTTTATAAGCATAGCCACTGTGCCACAAGATCTCCATTAAAATCCTGTATCTTCCCAGCCTCAAAATCTGGATGAAAATTGTGCCCTCCATTTTTGGACATGTAGTTCATTCCAGATGTATCCTTTAGGATCCATACATTGTTAATTTGATATACAATCATATCTCCTTATGTTCAAATGAAAACAAAAATCTGGTTATAATAATGCTTAACATGATAAAACTATAGCTGGTCAATTGCAAACAGAGAATTAAGCTGAATTGGATCTTGCCTTAATTCTATTTAATATCCATTCCACTTCCTGGTGCATCAACTTCTGTCTTAAGTAGGGTGTTAATTGCTGTGAAGAGACACCATGACCGGGCAACTCTTACAGAGAAGAATATTGAACATCAGAGTGGACAATATGGCAGCATCTAGGCTGACATAGTATTAGAACGGGTGAGAATCCTACATCTTGACCCAAAGGCAGACAGGCGGAGATAATCTTCCACAGATAGTCAGGATGGAACTGAAATTCCCCAGCGGTCAGTTTGATCATAGGGATCTCAACACCCACTTACATAATGACAAACTTCTTTCAACCATACCACACCTTCCCCAGTTAAATCCATACCTCCTAACAGAGCTACTCACTATGGCCCAGCATTTAAACACATGAAGGTATGGGGGAGAGGAGGGCAGGTGTATTCAAACCAACACAAAGATCTTACTGAAATATGTATATTTTCTAATATTATTACCAATTCCAACAGAATAATAATATGATAACCAGTTAAATATCATATGTAGCCTGATATAAAGTATCTCAAAATAAAATCTATTAAAAAGTTATAGTATTGGTTTATCCTTGGGATAGGGAAATGTGATGTAATTCTGTACCTACTAGGCTATAGAAAATTCTTCTTTTTATTTTCTTACAAGATTTATAGAAAAACACACCTATGCACGAAGAAGCTCCTTTTAAATGTATACTAATAAGAATACCACATGTAAACTAATATTCAAAATTAAAACCTACACTTAATTGGTATGTATAACCCATCCAGCATTTATGAGTTATTAGATATACTCTCTGAATAGTAATTTGATAACAATTACCTTCTCTGCATGTTCTAAATATTTAATGGGTGAAAACCTTAAAACCTGTTGGAAATGCAATGCTGTTTAAGTTTATTGTTTGTGAGGACATTGTGTGCTAACCTTGCTCTACTTTCCATAACAGGCACCATGGTGCATTTGTTATCAATGTGAGATTATTAATTTTCAACACACATGTAAAAATTAGGGAAATGAACAGCTTAGACTCAAAGTGCAATGTGACTTGTGCAACCATTCCATTTGCCACTTGTTGATATGGATTCTTATTCTGAATACTTAACAAAAAGTTTACCAATTCACCTACTGTAAAAAACTAAGAATTAAATGTTTGACCTGGTATAAGATTAATGTTGAGTGAGATTTTAAAGTTAGAATCAGAAAGCACGGGGAGAGGATGAACTCTCTGCTCCAGAAACATTTATAAGTAGGAAATAGCTCCTTACATGGAGAAGATTCCCAGTGAAGTTGGATGTGGTGCTGTGTGCTCGACTTTCCAGTATTAAGTGATTTGACTAGGAGGATAAAAATGCAATGCCAGTTTGAGCTAAACAGAGTTTTGGGCCTGGCTTACATAATCACATCACATTAAAAATAAATCTGCAAACAAATAAACAATACCAAAAAGAAATCAACAAAGACAGCTAATTCCTACACAGATTGGATGTCTGTGCCCAGGGTAACATCTACTGGGAAAGTTAATGGAGAATAAGCCTAGGGTGCAGATGCTGGACTTTGATTTTAGTGCCTCATGTCTACTTGCTACCACTTGTCTCATCTGTCAGTTATTCAATTGTGCTCAATCTTTGCTCATTCTTTAGAGCCCTCAAAATTAGTATTGAAGACATACCATAAAACAATCTCCAATTGATATCTATGTGCAAATGAAGTTTTTATTATTTCAAGAAGGTCTCACAGGAAAAACAAACTACTCCTAAGAGTAGACTGCATGGCCAATGGTATAAAGCCCAAAGAAGATGAACTCAGTGGCATCTTTGGAAGATCTTTGTTGGGTCAGGGCTTCTTCTTCTGTGAAGAATTTATCAAGTTCTTAATAATAATTGTGTATATATTTGTATATGTATATGTGTATATGTATGTACACACATATTAAAACTGATATATATATATATATATAACTGATATATATATTAAACTTCCAGTCTTATGTGTTTATGGAGTTCCCAGTGGGTAAAGAAGTGAGTCTCTATATCGGTAGCTGGTTTTTTATGCCTTTACTTGGGATCTTTTCATTTGTTTTGTCTATATCTCAGTGTCTTAGTTTTGATTCACCTTATTATATTTTATTATTATTTCTCAGAAGCTCTTTTGCTTTCTAATGAGAGACAGAACTGGCAAGGATCTGGATGGGAGAGGGAAGAACTTAGAGGAATAGATGGAGTCGAAACCAAAATCAAAATATATTATGTAGAAAAAAAAGTATTTTCAATAAGTCAAAAAGCAAAATAAAATTCATTTTTATAGTTTTTTCAGGCGAAAACTTAAATATTCGGTGTTTAAATACAAACACAGTATACAAGCATGAGTGAATGATGTTATAATTGTTAAAGAAATGTTGTATCGGGTTGGCCAATTTTCATTCCTAAACAAAGATGAGAAAAGCATCTGAAAAGCAACGGGTTCCCTAAATATCAATAATCATACCACCTGTGAATATGTAAAGGTGGATGTTTACCTCATCAATGAAGTGAGAACCTTGGAAACCCCTCACTCCATGAATTTGCTTACCAACTATATGTTTTCTTAGAACAGATTGTTGGGATATATTCGGTAGCACATTTGACTCAGGGTTGCTTCTGCAGTGCTGTCAGTACAAATGAATCTGTTTTGGACTTCTTTATAAAGTAACCCATGTCCCATTTCTTTGTAGATCACTATCTCCCAATATAATATTGAGTCGTATTATATAAGCAATTTTCTTTTATTTTTGTTTTCATATTTTATTTTTTAAATATTTTATTAGATATTTTCTTTATTTGTATTTCAAATGTTATCTCCTTTCCTAGTTTCCCCTCTGAAAATCCCCTATACCCTTCCCCTTCCCCCTGCTCACCAACCCAACCAACTCCTGCTTCCTGTCCCTGGCATTCCTCTACACTGGGGCATAGAACCTTCACAAGACCAAGGGCCTCTCCTCCCATTGATGACCAACTAGGCCATCCTCTGCTACATATGCAGCTAGAGCCATGGGTCCCACCATGTGTTTTCTTTAATAAGCGGTTTAGTCCCTGGGAGCTCTGGGAGTACTGGTTAGTTCATATTGTTGTTCCTCCTATGGGGCTGCAATTTTCATTTGAGGTAACCAGACATCTAAAATCTTTTACAGACTCACTTAATACAGGGTATCTGGGAGGGAAATTGGGAAAGGGGATAACATTCAAAATGCAAATAAATAAAATATCCAATAAAATAAATAAATGCTAAAAAAGAAGAATCCAAATCATATGTAGGTCTTCTCTAACTGGTATGTCTGTCTCTCTCCCTCCCTCTGTCCCTTCTTTTTTCTTCTCCCTTTTGCCTCTTATTTACATGCACATGTGATTTTATGCAAAAATTATTCAACATGGCTGTAGGGTTAATTTTTACATGGCTCTCATAACTCTGCTGAAGCCTCAGTCAACAATGAGGGAAGACAATAATTTTTGATTGCAAGTTTCTTCCCAAGCCATATTTTACACTGAGCCTTTTTAATAATTAAACAGATACTTTGATCCATGTGTATGTTGTCTGCTATGTTTGAAGTGGTTCAAAATCCAAATAGTAAAATAGCGTAATTCAAACACTTTATCAAATTTGGATAATTGGATAAAATACAGAATATTCTTATCAGTCACATTATCTGGGAATGACTTACCAAAAGAGATCCCCTTATGTTACTTATAAATTTGTCCCTCAAGTTACTATATATTAAAATGAGTTAAGACTAATGATTCTTTCAGTTCTATGTTCATATTAAGTGGATATTATATGGCTTAGGATACATGTGCTGGTTAGTTTTGTGTCACTTGACACAAGGGAAAGTAACCACAGAGGAAGGAGCTTTAACTGGGGAAATGCCTTCATTAGATAGAGCAATAGACGAGCCTATAGTCATTTTCTTAATTGGTAACTGGTGGGTGCGGGCACTGTGGGCAGCCTTGGCCTGGTGATCCTGGGTTCTATAAAAAAGCAACCTGGGCGAGCCATACAGAACAAGCCAGTCAGCAGTGCTCCTGCATGGCCAGTGCTCCCTCATGGCCTCTGCATTAGCTCCTGCCTTCATGTTTCTGCCTTTCTTGATTGCTGTAGTGACTCTCTTTGCTAATGAACAGTACCATTGAAGGGTAGGACAAATAAAGTCTTTCCTCCCCAGGTTGTTTAGGTCAATAGTCGCCCTAATTATGATAGATACAATAATTAATGATAGATACAATAATTAATATAAAACATATAATTGATGTAAACAATGTATTCCTCTTTTTAGTAGTAGTGAATATTTACCTGATTTTAATATTTATGAAGATACTTCACTTATGACTTTGATTATAAAAATATCATTGATATTCTGCAGTTTAAAATGACACATGACTTCTTAATTTAAGTTTATAATTTTGGGATTAAATTTAAACAGTGTTTCTCATTGCCCTACCTAACAGTTAACAGGATGCATTAAACCCTTTGGGAAGTTGATAAATCTGAGCCAACATGAAGTTACTCTTGTTTTGAAGAATATTATGCAATGTAAGCACTCTACTTTGGAGATATATTAATTTCCTTCTTCAGTTCATTAAAATTCATGCAGAAAATTCAGTCTGCACTTAACCTTTACAGATTCTAGCTTGAAGCAAATTGTACATATCTTAATAAAAACAAAAATGCTTGCCTAAGTGAATAAATTTGTTCAATATCCAAAAGCTTTCTTATATTTGACTTACACAGACCAAGGACCAACAGCTGTGTATAAATCCCTTTAGCATTACATTCTGGCTTGGGAAAATCAAATTTCCAACTTAGTAAGGGTAACTCAGCCCTAGGATATCAAATAATTCAATAAGAATTTGGCAACAACAACAGACTTCCAACATTAGGCAACAATATTTGTTCAGTGACTTTTGGAAAAATCTCATAAGCATGTTGGTTAAGTCACTTGAGCTAAATAATAATTCACCTGGTGAACAATTAAAGAATATACATGGAAATATCCCCTCTGTGGCATGTAATAATAGTGGTGCCTTGAAAGATGTTCTGTTCATGTTTTTATGCTTTTTCAAAAATATTACTAAATTTTTGCCCACATATCACTATAGGTTAATCAAGATTAATTGCAGTTAAGGGCTACATAAAACAGAAAGCAACTCCCAACCACCGTGTCTTCACAGTCCACTCACAATTACCAGGGCACTGCATGACACTTGTATTCATTTGTTTTCTATGTTCATTTTTTTTTTTAGTGATACTTTAGAATGATCATGGGCAAAATTCGTTCCAAAGTTCAGACTGTACATGAATTTAAAGAAGCATAAAGAACTGTTGGGTAAATGGCTTCCAAATCACCATTGCTTTGTTTGTTTCTTTTTTTGTTTGTTTGTTTCACTCTTTCTTTTGCTTTTTTTAACATTCTTTTCATGGTCTGTGTGGTTCACATCATGCACCCTTGTCTAGATTGTCTCCCTGTCCCCTCATCTCTGTGCATTATCTCTGTTTCCAGGCCACCCTACCATAGATGAGTGGTAGGGTCAGCTCTCCCACACTCACACCCTCAGTGCTATCTCATCCACATCCCTGTCAGCAGAGCCAGATCCACTGTGCTGCCTCAATGAGTTGAATGGCCTAATCTTCCAAGTGCTGGTGTTGATGAGGGATAGGACCATCTCTCCAGAATACTGCATCCAAGAGGGGTGAGGCCAGTTATGCATTACCCTTGGATGTCCACACAGTCCCAGGCAGCTGCCCTGACCAGTGGCATCCCCATGTTCTCTAGTGGTAATATTAGACATCAACACCAATGCATGATGTTGGTTTTGTTTCCGTATAGGCCCCTAATTAATGGGAAATAAAATAATTGAAAGAATGGATGTGTGCATAAATTCTAAACATATATACTATAGTCAAAAGAAGGAAGAGTCTTATTATTAAAGCAGTGTTATATATTTTTTGGCTACAAGTCTGACAGGACAAGTCTTGGCATGAAGGCTTTCTAACATGAAAGAACAGATTTACAAGGAAGTTGGAACAAAAAATTGAAAGGAAATGGTATTTTTTAAAGCACCACAAGAGCCGGGCGTGGTGGCACATGTCTTTAGTCCCAGCACTTGGGAGGCAGAGGCAGGAAAATGTCTGAGTTCAAGGCCAGCCTGGTCTACAAAGTGAGTTCGAAGACAGCCAGGGCTATACAGAGAAACTCTGTCTGAAAAAAGAAGAAGAAGAAGAAGAAGAAGAAGAAGAAGAAGAAGAAGAAGAAGAAGAAGAAGAAGAAGAAGAAAGAAGAAAAGAAAGAAAGCAAGCAAGCACCACAAGAAATGTTCTGTTTTCTTCATTCAATATGCCAACGAGAAAATATAGCCCATATATTTTAGGCACACCTATCCCTTTATACAGAATGGAGACATCGTGAAAGAGACTTATGCAACATACAGTGAAAGATGGTTTCTTTTCTTTGATAATAAATTTAAAAAATAAGACCCTCATGAACATACAGAAATGAAAATGTGGAAATTGTGGGTTCTATAGTAAAAGAAGAGAATATATTCTCTTTTCATTTGAACTAGAAACAGCATCCTGGTTTGCACTTAACAAGCATTACCACTCACTTTCTGCATTAGGAATAAGTTAATCTACATTGACAAAATGCCACTCTCTTTAACACATAGTGGGTTTTATAATGGCTACCTTTTCTTGTAAGGTATTATTATTTGGGGCTAGATATAGAACGAGAAAATGTGGGAGAAAGAGAAAAAAGCTAATACTTCTCAGATGTTCTTAACAAGAAGCAATTAAAGATTTTTAAATCAATATGTCCCAAAGTAAGACTGACTAATTGTGCAAAGATGAAACAGCATTCATGGCATGAGAAAGGGAAAGTGTTTTCTCCATAACAGCAATCCGGCATTGCCAGCTGTACTGGCTGATTGTGTGTGTCAACTTGACACAGCTGGAGTTATCACAGAGAAAGTAGCTTCAGTTGGGGAAATGCCTCCATGAGATCCAGCTGTGGGGCATTTCCTCAATTAGTGATCAAGGGGGAAAGGCCCCTTGTGGGTGATACCATCTCTGGGCTGGTAGTCTTGGGTTCTATAAGAGAGCAGGCTGAGCAAGCCAGGGGAAGCAAGCCAGTAAGAAACATCCCTCCATCGCCTCTGCATCAGCTCCTGCTTCCCGACCTGCTTGAGTTCCAGTCCTGACTTCCTTCAGTGATGAACAGCAATGTGCAAGTGTAAGCCGAATAAACCCTTTCCTCCCCAACTTGCTTCTTGGTCATGATGTTTGTGCGGGAATAGAAACCCTGACTAAGACACCACCTCATACTCAAAGTTTGATGATCTGAAGATGATTGGGTTCTTTAATATAGTTCTGAGGCAGTATGGAAGAGAAGCTTTGTTTTTTACACACTGATTTTGGTGAGTTTTAAAAGTTGACATGTTCAATCAGAGACATAACAGCTTAAAATTTTAATGGAAAGGAAGAGAGTGCAATTGAAGTAAATACAATTACTTTGTATTACAGACTTCATATAAGAGTTACATCAGTAATTACGACTGTCTGATTTTGCAACACTGATGATGTTGGCAGGAAGGACATCAGGTAAAGCAGCAAAGTCAGGATAAACTTGTGACAAGAGGAAAGCGGCGAACTGAACTTGACAATGGAGAGCACAGGGCAGGTCCCTGGCGGGTCATTTACATATCATGTTACTCTGGGTGTTTCCCTTTCCTTAAAATGCCTGTCAACACACAAGTAAAAGTCACAGTAATCTTATACTACGAATATATCCTATAAATAGACATCCACAATTTTCACATCCGTTTGAGAAAAATTGCACATAGAGGTGTTAGGAAACACTGGACGGCCTACTTTTCTGTGCCCAATGAACAATCAGGAGTACTTTTCCCAAAAGAAAGTGCTCTCAGCTGCCTATGCTAAAAACCCTTGATGTATGAAGCACTTGTGGCCCTCACTTCCCAAGTAGCACTTTATTAGCATTCTATATTTGTTGTGTCTGCATCTCCCTGCACTTAGCTCTGAGGAGTAATTTCATTGGGAAAGCTTTAACTCAAGAAAGGAAAGTTCAGATTCACCCAGTGAGTTCATTTATCACAGATTTGGCATTTTCAGATATTTAAAATGTCAGGTTTTAAGGTAAACCAAAATTCAAAAATTGATAAAGAATGGTTTTATGTGTACTAGAGACATGATTCTTATGAATTAAAGTATTGACTTTATAGTAATGAAATTTGAGCTACTAATAATAGTGAGAGCAGGGTCTAGGACTAACATTCAAATGAATTTATGAGTACATTTCATTACTTATTGCATGTTTACATATTTGACAGTACTTTGCAAATGTAGTACTTCTCTGTGTTAAGAGAAGGTGAAGGGACAACCATCCACAGAGATAATGTGTCCTACAGAGTTGCACAAAGAGAGTAAGTATGGCCATGGAGGCAAAGAGTAGGGTGAGGCGCCTATAAGTACAATCACTCTCTGAGGGAGAAAAGAAAAGAAAAAATAGAATCAAAGAAAGCCAAGGGAAGAAGGAAGAGAGAGAGAGAGAGAGAGAGAGAGAGAGAGAGAGAGGAGAGAGAGAGAAAGAGAGAAATATTATCTCTGGAAACTGAACCATGAGGCTCTTTTGCTTGGTCTGTTACCAGTTTTTCCACCACTTCTAACCTGATATTTTAAATGTAACTCACACATTTCCCACATCTTTTGACATGTAAAACATGATTAACCATGGGACCCAGAAAAAGACAGTCACATTTCTTCACATAAAACATGCTATATGTATTGCCTGAAAGTGCAGGCAGTTCAAATAATAAGAGTCCTAAGTACACACATATAAATAACAAGTAGTATAATTATATTTCAGATATTAAATGAAGGTGAAAAAGCTCATCCTAGTCTCTCTCCTACATTAATAAGTTAATAAATATATGACAGGATAAAATTGTATATTATGTAAGGAAGTTCAGACCATATATTAATATCAATTAAATATACTAGCCAAGGTAAAATTGCTAAAAACAGTCTGAATTTTCCCACAATCATAATCTGTTTATCTGAGTACTTTACATATGCATTTTATTAATGCTCTTAATGATATGTTCTCCATTCATACTGAACACTTCCACACTCATTCACCCCCCTAACATCCCTATCTAATCTCTCCCTTCTCCCATGAATCTCGATTTGTGTTTATGTTTCATTTCAGTGTGGGTATTTAAAACGGGTTGTCTGTGTGATGGTGAGTTTGGATGTATTCACTGGAGTCTCCTGAGTTGAACAGTGAGGATGTTACTAAATACAGTGACTCCTACTCTCCCTTAACCTGTCAATAGTCAAAGGTTTAGTGTTAAAGACTGGACTTCCTGTGCCTCTCCACCATTCTTGATTGATCTGATAAGCTTGGACTTGTGTCATCCCAGTGTAATGAATCACAACTGTGGTGGGTTAGTGGTTGCAGTGCTTTGTATCAAGTCTAGAACATGGTATGCTCTAGGCCTACACCCAATCTTTTGGTGCTTACGTCATTTCTGCCCCATCTTGTACAATCTGTCCCAAGCCTTAGAAGATGAAGTAACAATGTCTTGTTGAAGACTGAGTCCCACATGAAGAGGTCTTCATAGAGGTCCTCAACTGGAGTGAGGGTTGTTCCAAAAGGAATTACTTGTATGTGGTATATGTTCTGCTACCTGGGGTGACTTGTCTGGCCTCAGTGGGAGAGGATGCACCTAGCTTCCCAGAGACCTGATGTGCCCAATTGGAGTAGGGGGTACACATGGGGGCACATACCTTCTCTGTGGAGCAAGGGAAAGGGGATGTGTTGTGGGAGGGGGCCAAAGAACAGAATGTAAAGTGAATAAGACAAAAATAATAACAAAGGAAAAAAAGAACATATTTGGACCCCCCCTCAAAAAAACCAAAACAAAAAATCTGAGTTTCAAATGGTCATTTACTCTCTGTATCTGGCTTAGCCATTAGCCACAGTTCTTTGTAAAGACATGCTTCTCTGATTACCTTGTGGGCAGGTTTTGTCTATGGGTACAAATGTAGATATCTAGGAGACAGTTAAGTGCTGTCACTTTAGTTCAATAATAGTAAAGAACAGGCCTCAGATCCAACCACAGGGTAACCCCCTTGACAGTCAAAGATGATGGTGTCATTTGGTCCCCAGCAGACCACTCAGAACAGTCTAGCACACCAAATGTTAGTCTGTGGGAAGCAGGTTTGTAACTCAGTTCCTACTTTCTCTGAATTTTTACACCTGAGGTTCCAAATATGTTCTCAATTCTTTAACTGTGTTGGTAAACCAAGAAAGCTGACAAAAAAATCTGTCATGTTTCAGGGGCCTTTGGTGCCTTCCTGTCCATCTTCTGCGGAGTATACATGCATGGGAAGAGGTATGTCAAAAAAGTAATGCATGACTATAAAAATCTTCACACAGTACAGTGGTTGGATCTGAAACCTGCTCTTTAGGGTAAGAGAAACCTATGCCTGGTATTGTAAGCCCGGTTAGCCACGCATGTCTGGGGAATTCAAAGGCAAGGTGATACAGGTCTTACTATTATTGAAATAAGTGACAGCCCTTAACGATCTCCTAGATATCTACATCTGTACCCAGGCTAAGAACTTTTTCTTAGAGGTGTTGTACCTCAATGAATTAGAAAAAGGCAGTGAGGAACTCCTGACAAATGCCCTTGAAAGCACAGGATAATCAATGTTACTTTACAAGTGAATTGAGATATAGTCGCATTTCAAGGTAAATGTCTTTTAAATGCTGTAAGCATACTATCCACTTAAACCACTGAGATAATACATGTATCTTATGAATTATTAATTGGTTTGCGTTTTGTAATGCAATTTCTTCGAGCTAGGGAAGAGTTTGCTTTATAACCAAATGCACCTTGGGGACAGTCATATTAAAAACAAGGCTCCTCGGTGCCACCGAAGAGGATGGAGAGCCTGCCCTCTGGGCTAAATGCAGAATGCTGATGAGAGTTTGTCATAAATAGCTGATGAAGGGAGTGCTTCTGTGTCTGTGCAGAGTATCAAATCTATAACATTCTCACTGTCTGGGTCTTAGGATACCTGACATTGTGTATAGAAGAGGGGATTTTTGCTACTAATGTAACTAGATGGTGTAAACTTCCCTGTAATGGTATGGAACCTGTGAATTTTCAGTCATAAATTTGTAGAACATATGCATAGACCATTCTTCTCTTTCTCTATCTCCTTCAATCCCTCCCCTGGCCCCTTCCTGTGTGTGAATCTGTAAACGTGCACTTTGCCTGACTCATAGAACTACTTAGAGATAACGTTTATAACCTCCTTCTTGAATCATATTCTCCTTTTACCCTCATGTTCTAAGTTTCTTGACTGAAATGTTGGTGAAGCTTCAACTCATTGTGGTGTTGAAGTACCACACAAATATACACATTACATAAGGAAAGAAGAAAATATCTATTTTAGTTCAGAGTCTCAGAGAATTCAATATACAGATTCTTGGGCCCATGCTGTAGAATGTGATGATGCAAGGAGCAGGTGAAAGAGGAAGCTATTCACCTCATGTTGAACAGGAGAGAAAGAGAGAAACACACACACAAAAACACACAAACACACACACACAGAGAGAGAGAGAGAGAGAGAGAGAGAGAGAGAGAGAGAGAGAGAGAACACACACACACACACAGAGAGAGAGAGAGAGAGAGAGAGAGAGGGAGACAGATAGACAGCAGACAGAAACAGACAGAGAAAGAGAGACAAAGTGGAACAGAGAGACAGAAAGAGAGGCATGGAGACACAGAGAGACAGAGAAAGAGAGACAAAGTGGAACAGAGAGACAGAAAGAGAGGCATGGAGACACAGAGAGACAGAGACAGAGAAAGAGAGAGAGAGAGAGAGACATAAAGAAAAAGGCAGAGCACATCTCAAGGAACTACAGCATAGCAACACTTTCTCCATCCAGACTGCATTGCCTAATCTATCTACAACTTCCCAAAATAGGTCGACCAGTGTACTGGCTAGTTTTGTGTCAACTTGACAAAGAAAGTAACTTCAGTTGAGGAAATGCCTCCATGAAATACAACTGTAAGGCATTTTCTCAATTAGAGATCAAGGGGGAAAGACCCCTTGTGGGTGGTGCCATCTCTGGGCTGGTAGTCTTGGTTCTATAAGAGAGCAGGCTGAGCAAGCCAGGGGAGGCAAGCCAGTAAAGAACATCCCTCCATGGCCTGTGCATCAGCTCCTGCTTCCTGATCTGCTTGAGTTCCAGTCCTGACTTCCTTAGGTGATGAACAGCAGAATGGAAGTGTAAGCCAAATAAACCCTTTCCTCCCCGACTTGCTTCTTGGTCGTGATGTTTGTGCAGGAACAGAAACCCTGACTAAGACAAATTGGTACCAGCATAGTGGTATTCCTGTGACAACCTGACCATGTTTTGGGGAGGACTGTGGAAGGACTTTGGAACTTTGGGCTTGAAGATCCACTCCTTGTTAAGAGCTCTGTCAGATGTTGTGTAGGAGCTTGGAAGATAAAGTTGAGAACAGTGCAGAAGATGGAGGACTAGCTTGTTAAATTTCAGAGGGAAAATTAAAGACTTTTATTAGGGCCATTGCTGTTTTGATTGTGAAGATTCTGTAGTTCTGGTTAGCTGGGGCTGAAAAATCAGCTGTGATTAACAAGATACCAGAACTACTAAAGCAAAAACTTTGCATTACTAGGACTATTGATGCTGGTTAGCTGGAGCTAAGAAATTAGCAGTGATTAAGAAGAGACCAGCATCGTTGAGGTGACATCTTCTGGGAAGTGTTTTCTGAAAGCATAAAGAGGCCGTGTTCCAGAGATAGCCAAGGTTGTACTCCTGCTGCAGCAGGACTTGGTAATGTGTAAGGGTCACCCAAGTAGTACTGGTTTTGAATGCATGAAGGAGTCATGCAGAGCAGCTGAGGTTCGGCACTGTAAGAGGCCATGGAAAACCATTGGTGAAGGTGCAGCCTCAGTTGCAATTGATGGCCCAGGACTGAAGGGGTCATGCAGTGTTTTGGAGATGCCAGTACCATGAGATGACCACCAAGAGCAGCAGCAGCAGTGGAGTACAGGCATCTGAAGCTTAGAGGACGACACATGTGCTACAAAGGGCATGGCTGGAGAAGTGACCCAAGCCCTTGGAGGAGCCCAGAAGATTGTGAATTGGATACCAGACATTAGATGGTTGGAGATTGATTTTTGCTTTTGATTGTGACTGTGCCCTGATATTTTTCCCTCTTGAAGGAAGAAACTATTTTAGTTGAGCTCACAGTTAAGAGACTTTTAATATGTAAAGACTGTGGGACATTTAAAGTTATTTAGACCTTGGGGATGAATAAGAATGTAAGGGTTGACGATTACTAGTGATGTGTTTGTATGTCAAGATGAAAAGGGGTCAATTGTACTGGCTAGTTTTATGTCAACTTGACACAGCTGGAGTTATCACAGAGAAAGGAGCTTCAGTTGAGGAAATGCCTCCATGAGATCCAACTGTAAGGCATTTTCTCAATTAGTGATCAAGGGGGAAAGGCCCCTTGTGGGTGGGAACATCTCGGGGCTGGTAGTCTTGGTTTTATAAGTGAGTGAAAGAAAGATGAAATTTCAAGACCTGTAAGTCATATAAAGTACTCAGAAATTGCTGGTTGTTTGTGAGCCTAGAGGTTGCCTGGGGATGGGAAAAAAGAAAAACATACCTGGGTATGCCCCATAGTTAAAAAATTCCTGGGAACAGCTTAACCTTAAAGATAAAGAGGAATGTGAGGACATAACAGGGCTATCTGAACTGAGTCAACAACTCACAGAACTCTGACACCCTGCACGTACATTTAATTTTTCTGCTGATGTTTGAATAAGCTAATAGTGTGTTGCTGTGCTGAATTCCACACCCCTAAGCCCCTTACCCCATAAAAACCCCTAGCTTTTGAGCCTCGTGGTTGACATCCATTATCTCCTGTGTGGGATGCATGTCGGTCCGGAGCTCCGTCTTTAAACTACCTCATGTAATTACATCAAGGCCTTTTCGTGATTCTTTGGGTGCCCGCTGAATTGGGAATTGAGTGGGGGTTTCCCCACTAGGTTCTATCAAGAGCAGGCTGAGCAAGCCAGGGGAGGCAAGCCAGTAAAGAACATCCCTCCATGGCCTCTGCTCAGCTCCTGCTTCCTGATCTGCTTGAGTTCCCATCCTGACTTCCTTGGTGATGAACAGCAGTATGGAAGTGTAAGCCAAATAAACCCTTTCCTCCCCAAATTGCTTCTTGGTTGTGATGTTTGTGCAGGAACAGAAACCCTGACTAAGACAACCAGCTACAAATAGAGCGTTAACCTATGAGACTGTGAGAGACTTTTCATCCTCCAATTGCAAGAACCTATGTTATACTTAACTCTGTAGAAACTGTAGCTAACAAGAGAAACACCATTTTAGTACAGTATAAAATCACTTATTTTTGCTCATGGTTGCAACGTATTGCACAAAAAGCTTCTGAACCAAATAATGTATCCTCTTTCCAGTTCTGTGAACAAGAATATTACTGTTTTATCAGAGCCTAATCCTACAAAAACATCACTACACCCCCATTAAGGGGTGTATCATTTATTAGCCCTTAGCTCCCAAGATTATGAATATGTTCATAAAAATAGCTGGCCAGTCTACTCAAGCAACCAGAAGGAGATATTTGCCTGAGTATATAGCTACAAGAGTGCATACAATATAATCACAGGTGTGTCGATATAGCACATATGCATGTTTATCTAACTCATAAGTCTTGTTAATCCAGTTCTCACCAGAGAGCTCACATGTGATATAGTTAGATTTCATCTGAGCTGTCTGACATTTGGAAGGAGCTGATTTTCCAAGATCACATTCACTTGGTCTCAGCTAAGTATCCTCTGCCCAGAAGATACAATCATTGTTTTCTTGGGGAATATCTAAATGAGTAATGTAAAAAGTGCATGGATTTTTCATTTGATACTTAGTATTGGACCGTGCTATTGTCTCTAATGCCTATCATAGAAGGTTTGAATCCACAAAGACTTGAGGTAAAGGATTACCACTAGGGGTTGTACTAAATAATTTGTGTCATATTTTAGAATAGTTCTCAGGATGTTAGGACTTAAGCATAGTTTACCAAGCCATATGTCTATATGAGGTTGTATGCAAAAGTGATGAAATACCTACTTAGTTGACGTGTGTCCACTATAAGGCTCAGTGAGCCTAGCAGTATCTAGGAAATAAGCTCACATGGCTTTCTTTGTAATTGTTCCCCAAATTCTAATGGTATATTTCACCTATTATATCAGAGTTGTATTAGATTATATATTGGAAATATGTTGCTAGTCTGATAAGAATTTGTGTAATGTGTTATATGATAATATGACACTTAGGCTTATAATTTATTGGCAGTTTTCAGAAATTCACATTTAAGGATCACATACTAGTGATCACATTTTTTAATTGTATAAGAAGTTTGCTTGTTTTTCTTGGACAGATACCAAGGCTCTTACATTCAGCAGATTACCACAAGTTTTTGCAAATGTATGATTTTATACTTCATGCATAAGTGAGCCAGACACTAGTGCCAGGGCTGCCTGGTGGGATAAAAGTGCTGTTTTTCTTTGTTTCTCTATAGCTCTTTGGTTTCCCTGTGATGTGTGGCAGGTCCCACAAAGCTCTGACTGATACCCTCCAGGGATAATCATCAGAGAAGATTCATTTAACCTTTCCATAGTTCTTAGACTGTTTGTTTTAAATGTTTTTTCCTTAAGCACTTTTTGTGTTAGAAGAGATTCCCCTAGGCTCGAATAACTCAGAGGAGCTCACATCTGACTTTCAGCCAAACCCCTTTACAAGCATATGTTTCTCTAAAATGCCAAACCAGGAATTGTCGGTACACAAATTCACTGTGAAAGTTCAATTTATTATTCAGAATGGAAATTAAGAATAAGTCTATTCATCAATCCAAATGGCAAGGAAAATTTTAGTTATTATGTTTCCTGAGACAGGCTCACTCTATTACATACGGTAAATTTTGCATTACTCCCTCAAGTGTATATAAACTTCTGGATGCTGCTGACATGGAAAAAATGAAACTCACCATTGCAATTTTCTTTCATTTTTATTTTTTTACATTGACAAACATTTACTATAATTAAAGCCTCTGGATGAACATAAATGCTTGTGACCATATATATACTTTAATTATAGTAATTGTACCTTGGTTGAACAGTTGGTTATTGAGCAACAATTTCACATATAAGTGCATATATATATATATATATATATATATATACACACATATGTGTAAAATGGCTACTCAGTACCCATTGTTCCCCAACCTTGATTCAAATTTTTAGTTTTTAACTTTAATATTTAATTAGCACATATTAAAGGTATGAGTTTCATTATAACATTTTATACATATACATAGCACATCTCAAACATAATCATTTCCATTTCTTTCTCTTGTACCCTTCATATCCCAAATAAGCTATGCCCTCTTTCCAGCTAGCTACCTTCTATTTTTTTGTAGATTTTCGGCGATGGTGGTAAGCCTTAAGCAAAAAGTCAATCAGTTATCAGTTGGTTATTATCACAAGTTGTATGTGACCCATGCCTTACTATTGTAGAGCAAAGGGTTTGAAGTTTTTTTTTTTTTAAGGTATTTCAGTTTTTCCTTTGAAAACTTGAAAATGACTAATAACTGATTAAACGTTTGATTTAATGCCCATCTCATGAGATATAACACATCCCTAAGACTATTGGGTTGACCAAGAACCAGGCACCTAAGGTAAAACCAAACCCTACTGGCTTTTAAATAAGTAATCAAATAAACAAGAAAGGAATGCCTTCAAATTCAACATGAGAAAGCTCATATGGAGACTGAAACAGGATGCACAAGTTCTGCATGGGTCTGCACCAGGGCTTCTGAGCATACATTATGGCTTCCAGTTTAGTGCTTTCTGGGGACTCCTGAGAGTGCAAATGTGTGGGTCTCTGATTCTTGTGTTTTGTCTTGGGCTCTTTTCCTTCCATTGGTTTGCCTTGTCCAACTTCCATGTGATAGTTTTTGTTTTATCTTATTATATTTTTGTTATATTTTATTATTATCATCGAGAACCCTCTTATTTCCTAATGTGGGAAAAATGGGAGTGGATCTGAATGAGAAGGGAGTTGAGGCATAATTCAGAGAAACATAAGGAGGGGAAACCATCACCATAACATATTATGTGAGAAAAGGATCTACTTTCAATAATAGGAAAAGCAATTAAGGATAAAAATAAATAAAACATTCCACAGGAAACTGTGTTGCTTTCTCCATATCTCATCATTAGAGGAACCAAATTTAACATTGATGCACTTATATCTGCGATTCATTTTTTTAAAAAATTTATATAAATGGCTGTTTTGCCTATAAATATGTTTGTGCACTCTGTGCCCATACAGATTAGAAGCCATGGGACTAGAGTTACTTGGTTGTGAGCCACCCTGTGGGAGCTTGAGATGAAATCTGTGACCTCTGAAAGAGCTCTTAGAGCTTTTAACTACCGAACTGTCTCTGGAGTGTACAATATTTTGTGCACTTTTAAATACTTAAGTTTTTTTTAAATTTAGCATGTCAGTCATCTTGGTCTTAATTTTTATTCATTGATTCAGAACAGAGCAAATACCACAAACATGTACACTTTTTTATTTGATCATATTTGCTATCATAAGCTGTATATTTTTGTCATTCTACTCTGAACCAGCACTGAGGTTCAGTCTTTGTTTCCAAAACCATGTGACAAATAATGGGAAAAAATCAATGTCTGAGTGATTTTCTACGATGAGTTTATCATGTCCAAATTCCTTCCTAGATATTTGACAGCACTCAATTTTCCATTATTTTACATCCCCAATACTCATGATTAATTATATTAATAACATTTAATATTGGAATTGTATTCTAGCAAACTAAACACCTGAATGAGGGGGATACGAAAGTTTGTGCTGATATACAGCTTAAGGGAGATTCAATAACAGAGAAACTCAGGGAAATGATCTGGAGAACAGAAAAGCCAGAGCATGGTGCTACCTGAACTGAAACCCTTCCTACTCCTAATGGTGAGAGTAAGGGGGGATAATGACCTAGTGCTCAAGCTAAAACGGGAAATACACATGCACGAATGCATATGCAGTAATGTACATGCACTGATGCACATGCAGTAATGTACATGCACTGATGCACACACACAGATGCACATGCACTAATGTACATTTACTGATGCACATTCATTGATGCACATGCATTGATGTACTTGTACTGATGCGCATGCTCAAATGCACATTTACTGATGCACATTCATTGATGTACATGCATTGATGCACATGTACTAATGCACATGCACTAATGTACGTGTACTATTGGTGCCACAAATGTCCTTAGGAATACACCTTGCTCTTAAGTAAAGAAGGGTTGAAAAACAAGTATATTCAGGGTAAAATAATAAATTGCATGCAGCCTACAGCATACAATAGGGACAAACATTATCAGGTTATCACATCTCCCCATTTATCTGATAAAAATAAAACCGTAATCTTAGCTTTAGCCTTGCTGTTTTTCTAAATCAATTAACTGGATATTAATTTAAGGACCTTTAATTAAGAATATTGGAAATAAAATTGATTTTTAACAAACTGAAGCCAAGTCTACCCATTTCAGCTCAGGAGAGACATCACCCACCTTCCCTCTTTGAGAATTAATCTTCAGGGTTTAATACCTCTCACAGATGCCCATATTTTGAATAGCTCAGGATCTATCACTAGATCATTTAATTATTAACACTATTCTTTGTATGAACTCTTAGCAACAACACAAGCCATATCCTAAGAAAACCTCAACTTGGGATTTTGGAATAATCAACAGCATTGAAAGATCCATCAACTCTGAGATTTCATCCATAAAGAAATGGAGTGAACGTTCAGCCTATCGTATGTGCAGAGAGCCTGAAAGTTTGCCCACAAATGCCCAGCCAACGTTGTTCAAGGCCATATTTATGATGTGCACTGATAGAAGGCCAAATTCATGGGCAGGCAAAGTGATTTTTGTGATTTGAATGAATTACCAATTTATGATTGTTTTTCTTCTTAGTGCTCATAACATCTTAAAATTTCTCAATTAAATGCTAACAAGAGCGTTGGGCACATTTGGGCACGTTTGGGCACTTTTGTTTACAACAAAGTCAAAATTTAACATCTGAGACTGAAGATCACAGGTATTATGTTTTATCTGTAATTTAGCTGAGACAACAATTCTCTAATTCCCATGTACAAATCTCAAAGGGAAAAAATTAATTTTGCACACAACTCTAGGAAATAGCTCTTCCCACAGCTAAAAATATACATTCACAACCTCTTCATTTGGGAGAATATTAAGTAAAATACATGCAAATTATTTAGGAAAGTGTGGTGGGTGACATTTCATTAGAAGCTTCAACTGATATGAAAAAACCTTCCTTGGAATGTTATTAAATACACATGGTCAGTGGAATCCACAGAACCAGAATTCATTTACAAAGCCCCAAACAGAAGTAAATATCCTTTCAGAAGAATCCTGGGAAATTCAGAATAGTCCTAATCTTTTATATGAATACAGGTGTTTTTATATGTGTGCCCGGTATGTTTTAAAAGTTAAAGCTAGCAAAAACCATCCAGAGACTGTCCCAGCCGGGGATCCATCCCATATACAACCACCAAATCCAGACACTATTGCATATGCCAGCAAGATTTTGCTGACAGGACCCTGACATAGCTGTCTCTTGTGAGGCTATCCCAATGCCTGGCAAATACAGAAGTGGATGCTCACAGTCATCTTTTGGATGGAACACAGGGCCCCTAAAGAAGGAGCTAGAGAAAGTACCCAAGGAGCTAAAGGGGTCTGCAACCCTATAGGAGGAACAACAATATGAATTAACCAGTACCCTCTCCCCCCATCCCCCCAGCTGTTTCTCTAGTTGCATATGTAGCAGAGGATGGCCTAGTCAGCCATTAATGGGAAGAGAGAGAGTCCCTTTGTCTTGCAAAGATCATATGCCTCAGTACAGGAGAATGCCAGGGCCAGGAAGGTGAGGGAAGGGTATAGGGGGCTTTGGGGATAGCATTTGAAATGTAAATAAAGAAAATAACTAATAAAATGCCTTAAAAAGTTAAAGCTAAAATTGCAAAAGAGCTTCATAGTTAATATTCTTCATACACAATTATACACACTTTATACTTACAGAGGTATATACAATACATGCAAGTGTATGTACACACACATACATTAGAATTTTCCATTTTATTGCCTCATAATTAGTATATCTCATATACATTAATGCTTATATGCATATACATGTACATACAAAATCATACACATAATTATGTGTATATACAGCCCCACTTCAAGTTTTTATTCTTGCACCTAAAACGTGAGGAAAGTACTTGGCTATAACAAGTTTACATCATCTCCAAATGAGTTAGCATGAACCAAATGGTAAATGGATTGTTATATTTTCTGATGGTACTTACAGAAAGGCAAAGCACAAAATGTTTGGGCAGGTGATGATGTTAACTCAGAATTCCATAGCAATGTGATGGATAGTCAAATAATAACCTTTAATTTACCTTTGATATCTGTAAGTGATTATTGCTATTTAGTGGCAGATCTACCTGAAAAGAACCTGTTTGAAAGCCTATTAATTTTGTATTATCATTGCAGAAAGTGGATTTAACATTTAATTTGAAATGCTACTATACATGCGACAGTACTTTTAAAGGCCTTCAAGTTAGATTATAAAATTTATAGCTTGAAATGAATAGCTCTGAGAAAACTTAGTTATTGTATTTAAAATATACTAATAGGAGACCAAGGACTTTCGAAGCCCCAGAGCCTCCTCAGTTGACTGTGGCTGTGGTTGTTGCTGCTTCTGTTTGTCACCCTTTGCCCACAACTATGTAGCCAGTCATCTTCCATGTACCTGTCATTTTTCCTTACTGTTACACAAAAGCTTCTGTCACAAATTTCTCTGAAATCATATTCAAATTTTAAACACTATAAAACAATCTTGGTTGGTCCACTACAAAATTAGCTTTGTTTGTTTTGATAAATAGTAATTGTAAATTGTATTAAAATAAAAAACTGATTTTTCTATGAGAGAAAACTATTCACAGTAAGATTGTATTTTTAATATTTTATTTGAAATGCCTTGGTTAGATATTTAGAATCCCTTCAAATAAATCACACACTGCATTAACATTGAAGTCTACCAGAAATGACTGTGGCGACAGAAATGATAATCTTTAATGGTGATTTCTTACAATAATAACTTATGACTGTCTTTTACAACAGCCACGATGTCACCATAAATAACTCTTGGATGCTCTTGAGGAAATGCCTCTGTCAGAAGGGATTGTATCAAAATTTTAAATTTTAATGAATCTATGTCACAATATTTCGCAACCTTTTGTCATAATGTATTTTCCCTTCTACTGAATGACTATGATCCCATTATAAGAAACACAAACTAAAACGGAATATAGTGGATCTTATGTAGGACCTGTGAACAAATATGCATTCATCATAGACTGGCCACTGACGACAAGAAAACATCTATCTTAGTACGTCAGTGAGTTTACTGGTATTACTTACAGGAGTACAAACAACAGACGTTTTACAGGACTTCACAGAAAAGGTAACCTCCACCTGGGTGCAGCTCTTGGAATCAAAACCCACCCTACTTACAGACAGCTCCACCCAATGTCTCCTCTTGCGTAACTTTTGTTTAGGGCTTAGAAATCCCTACAGATGGCATGATAAATTCAGAGCATCCCAAGCTTCCTCTGATTCTAAGCTTCTGTTTGCTCTTAGCTGCCTGATATTAGGTTCCATTTTCCTCCTCCCACATGGCAATATTCCATTTCAGTGTAAATAAATAAATAAATAAGCCAGGTAGGTTTTCCGACAATTTAAAATCCATGCACATATTTCTTTTGTTATTTCACAAATTCATACATGTATACAATCTAATTTCTACTCTCACTTGCTCCTCAGCAATATTCATAAGTCTTCATTCATTACAAGTAGTTCATTTCCAGGAGTTTTGTTTGGTGGAATATCAAGATTATCTCAGGCCACCTCTGTTTTGACTAGAGTGAAATCATTCATTGGCTCCTGCTGGTGTAAGCAATGGGTTCATCAAGGTAGAGTCATTATTCCACATTATCAGCAATAGTCCACAGGTGAGGGGTTGATATGCCTGCACCCCTCCTTCATCTCTCTCTGCATAGTAGTGATCCATTCTAACACTGACATGAGTGTAGTTGTCTGAGGCTATTGTGAGTTCATGCTTGCAGTGGCTATGATGTGCCCAGGAGATGGAAATTTTAAGCCATTCTTTACATTTTCTAACTCTTACACTCATTCTGGCTTCACTTCTGTGTTGTCTCTTGAACATCAGGGTTGGGGGTGGTTTGGTTGTTGCAATAGTTAGGTTTTCACTGCTGTGAACAGACACCATGACCAACGCAAGTCTTATATAAACAACATTTAATTGGGGCTGGCTTACAGGTTCAGAGGTTCAGTCCATTATCATCAAGGTGGTAGGATGGCAGCATCCAGGCAGGCATGGCACAGGCAGAGCTGAGAGTTCTACATCTTTGTCCAAAGGCTGCTAGTGGAAGACTGACTTCCAGGCAACTGGGGTGAGAATCTTAAGCCCACATCCACAGTGACACACCTACTCCAACCAGGTGAAACCTATTCTAACAAGGCCACACCTCCAAATGTTGCCACTCCCTGGTCCAAGAATATACAAACCATCACAGTTGTTAAATATCTTATTTAGAACTAAACGCTGTCTGTCAATTATTTTTCATTTCTCTATACAACCAGGGATCTCGGCACTAATGTTTACTGGAAAGACAGGGTTATCTTCTTAAGGCAGAAAGCAATACATGTCTACAGATACAGCATCAAATGCTTAGAAGGTAGCTGGATGCTACAACAGTTTGCTAAACAACAGCAATCAGTTCTTCTCAAGCTCTGTGAACTTTTCTGCAATGTTTGTTTGTTTGTTTGTTTGTTTGTTTGTTTCAGGTTAGTAGTTCCAATGATACACTCTTTCTTATGGGTGTTTCTCAAATCAAATCAGAAACTGTTTGGTTAGTCCATAAAATCAATGCCACTATATAACAAGAGAGTACATCTTGGCTACCAGGTTGTTCCCAAAGATGATAGAATTCAAACTGGGTAATGTAACTTGGCTTTCTCTCTGGGACTAGGAAAGCTACCTACATCTTATAATCTTTTAGCTGTTTTTTTAAATATTTTTATTTTATTTTGTATGCTTTAGTCTTCTTTTACAGTCCAGTCTTTATCCCTGACCCAGTCTGCCCTCTGACTGTTCCTCATCCCATACTTCCTCCCCTGTCTCCAAGAGGCTATTCCTACCCCCAGCCCCACCCACTCCCTGGGGCCTCAAGTCTCTCCAGGGTTTAGGCATCTTCTCTCACTGAGTTGTTTTGAAGTTTGACCTTTCTAGATCATTCACCTTAAATATATAGGGTCTTCAGTGATGGGAGCATGGTTAAATGAGCATATTATAATCACAATAAGGTGGAAAAATTCATATGGAAACATACCGTCATACAAAATGCTAAAATATAATTTACATTTTTATTATTATTCCAATAAGTGTTAACCATATACTTGTCAGTGTGGGGTAGTTTACTTGGGAATGAACAATCTATCAGTGGCAACATCCTCAAAGAAAATATCTCCTCAGCTCATCTTAGACATGAATTCAGTAGGACAGGTTCCTAGGTTTCGAGAGAGTTTCAGGGAGCTATTGGGAGGGTCAAAATTACCAAAATATATTTTAAACATATATGAAAGTATTGAAGAATAAATAAAGTATTGTTTTTAATGGGAAATGAAGCATTATAACATGGAAAGAGGTATTTAAATTTTTGTCCTATAAATTGCACATTTTATCATTATAAACTAAACTATATGTGATTTATAATAACAAAAGAAGAGTTTAAAGAGAAATAACTTTCATGAATGGCAAATGTTGCTCACAGAAGCCATGGGTCACTATACAAAATACACAAGGCTGGTGATGAGATACTTTTTTATAAGATATTAGTTAAACACATTCCTGAAAGACCCCCAAAGAAAAATGTCCTTTTACATACCTTTTGGTTATCCATCAGAATTAGATAACTCCTTTTTGCTCTCCAGTATAGCCTTTAATTCACACAGAAACAATACGATTGAAAAGGAAAAAAGTCATAACTTCTTCCTTTCTCTCTCTGAATTTGTCTTTCTGTTTCTGTCTCTCTCTTTCCCTTTGTCTCTATCCCTGTGTCTTTCTCCCCTCTCTCTCTGATAACAGAAAGCTAAATGTAAGTCGAAGAGTTGTAACCTTCCCTCATGACAAATACATTTTTTTCTGCTAATTACTTGACTGCATGCCATGGCATTTTAACAGATAACAAATGTCAGCTTCACAGGGTCAGAAAAGATGCCTCAGTGGGTGAAGGTGCTCTCTGCTCTCTGTGATTGCTCTTCATGAGTTCAATTCCCAGCACCACATAAAAGCTGAATGAACAAGGTGGCACACACCTCTAACAGCAACACGTGAGAGAATGATGGAACCTCTTTAAATAGTAAGTTTTATATGCTATCATCAAATATTTTCTTTACAGAGATTCAAAAAACATATCTGCCTTCTCCTTTTTCTCCCCCTTCAATTCAAGTAGCAATTTTTAAAAAACTCTCTTCTCACATTCTGAGGTATTTTTTTTTCTTGATTCAATTTTATATAAATGTATTCGAGTAACTGCCACTTTAAAATCACTGTTCTAAGAAAATAGTGCCTAAAATTGTTGTGGCAGTATAAAGATGCATTTACGAACTCAAGGGAGAGGCACAGTATGACCAACACATCTGTTACTTATGCAAAAAGGGCACTTAAATAGCAGAGAAATTTGTAAATTAAAAGTTCTGTCAAAAATTATGCCGTGAAGTTTACAGTTTCAAAATAGTTCTTACCTTAAATCATACTGCCGGTTTCTGAATTTCAATATTGAACTGATAGTTGAATGACAGCCTAATATCTCAGAGGTGACAAGCCAAATATACTTCTCTCAACTGCAGCCTTTCATGTAAGCTGCAAAATGCAGCTTTTCTGAATAATAATAAGGAAATAAAATCTGTAAGAATTTGATCCAACCATCCCCTTTGACAATCTGGACTGAAAGGAATATTCTGCATTGTACATACAGAGGTTATTAGGGTAATGCTGATTTTTTTTTATGACCAAAAGTTATGGAGGTTAATTAAAGTTCAAAGGAAAACATATAAAATAGTTACACAGGTTATATATTAAGCCATCAGCAATACTAATGTTCCAAAAAGAGGAGCTAATTTGCAGAGTTAAAATACAGTTTTTACATACGTATTATAGCCTGGTCAATGAACCAAATCAAATCATCTAATGAATTCAGTAAGCTTAAAAGGGATCAATTGCCTTGGTAATTATTCATTATGAATTAAGAAATTAAAAACTGATAAATTATTTTGTTAGGAGAAAATAGGGGTTGTCAATTTATTATAAATTCTCACAGCATTTATCATAATAATATTACTCACGCACAGTTGCTCTGGTGTTAATACATGTGGACCATTCCGTAGCAATTCATTCAAAAACAGCATCCTTTGTGCATAGGAGGGGATCCAATTGTGTAAAATACATTATATTAGGCATCTAAGATTAACTTCTTGTGTGCTACAAATTAGTTTTAAGAGGTTAAGCCATCTTTCATGGTAAAGTTCAGGATAAATTCCTGAAATATTACATAGCTAATTTGAGTAGGATAAAACCAAATTTTCCTCATTATTGAACAGTACAGTCAAATTCTATTAATATAAAAGACATCACTATGCATTGTGAATTCCAGTGTGATTCAATTCAAGAGAAAGAGAGAACCTGTCCTCCACTTAACTATTCACACAGTGGCATTACTAGGTCACTGCACATATGGATTGAGCAGTGAGGTTTTTCTTCTAGTTCAATGCCCTCACATGAATTAGCACATCAAAAAATACCCAGTCACTTCTCTTCCAAGAGAAGAACATCTTGAAGAACCCCTCAGAAGTTCAAATCTTCATCGGCCATGCCCTTCTCTCCCTCAGCTGTTTCCCTTTAACTGTGGGAGTGTCCTAGGATATTGAAGGGTATGACAGAGTTTGAAGAAATTTACTTTTATATATGGGTGGATTTAATTTGCCCTAAATTTATGTAGTTTATCATCCTTAGAGGCTCATGCTGGCCATTGACTCTCTTCCATGTCTTCTCCTTGTTGTTCACCAGCCTGTATTGCAGCCCACAGCCTGCTGCCAGACCTCCCACTCTTTCCTCTTCAGACTCTCTCATTTGCCAACTCTTGGTTTGAATTCTCCCAGGATCTTTCCTCTTTCATTCTCTTTGGGAGAAGAGGAAAGATGAGCTAACCTCTCATGATATTGAATCTTTGGCCATAAGGTGGCACATAAAAGTCACATTCTTTATGCATGGTAATACCATGCAACAGATTGTTCTCTTTGTCTCTTCTAGGTATAGAAGGCATCAAGTATATTTCCTCATTGTTTTTCCTTTAGGGTATTTTTCATGTTATAGAAAGTTGATTTAATAACAATATGAACATCTGGTACACACACCTTTAATCCCAGCAATTGGGAGGGAAAGGCGAGCAGATTTCTGAGTTCAAAGCCAGCCTGGTCTACAGAGTGAGTTTCAGGACAGGCAGGGCTACACAGAGAAACCCTGTCTCTAAAAACAAAAAGAAACAAACAAAACCCCCATAAACATTGTTTATAAATGTACCTCTTTTATTTTATTTCAATTGGATCAGTTTTTGTTTCACAAAATTTTGAATTATTCTGCTAGCTTCTTGAGGGCTTGATACTGTATGAATATTAATCATTTATGCTTATCTCTAGCAACACATTTAATATTAAAATCTATTTTTCTGATATAACTACCACCTACATTTATTTTGTCAGATTGCATTGTATTATTTTTAATCCACATACTCTGCATTGTTTAAACAAAATTGTATTTCTATCTCTGATAAAATGTAAATTTTTAAATTATTATTTTAAATCCAATGACATCTTTTAACCAGCTAGGTGGTTTTGCCATTTCTATGATTTTTAACTTAAAATTATTGTTTATATCCATAAGGTAGGTATTGTATCTACTGTTTTGACATACATCTTATTTTGTGAATTTCTACTACTCTTTATTTTCCCTGTTTCCTTATTATACTTACTAGTTATATTTTAATTTAAGTAGTTGCTCTGGGATTTAAAATGTGCATCTTAGCTTATGAAATATTAGTAAAGATTTCTACATGTACTTTGTATAAAAAGTAGACATTTTACTCTTATAACTCCACTTCCATTTATCTTGAATAATTGTACATACATATGTATTTATACATATAACATAAAGTATTTTTAAATGATAAATGATCAATTCATTTATATATTACTGATCAATATCCATATCATAGATAGCTAAATAAAGAAGCTTGGAGATTAAAAACACTGACTATATAGATTTATGTAGTTTTTCATTTTAATATGGAGTACCATTTTAGTTATTTCTTAATGAAAATTCAATTACTTGCATCACATAATTTTACTTTCTCACAAGAAACTTTCATTCATTTCTTTTATTTTTATGTAAACATACTATATTATATTTCTATATTCAGTTCTCCAAAATTAATTATATATACACATATATGTGTATATACATACATACATATATACATACATACATATGGTAATTATATCACTAAAGAGTATTATGAAATTATACTGGCTGGCTGACATTTGGGAGGAAATATTTGAACTGCACAATTCTGCACTGTTGGAGTCAGTTATATAAAGGGTGGCAATTCAGTACCAACATGCATATATCATCCAGAGATGTGTAGTGTGTAACATGTATTGTTTAGCTGTAGAGTATTTCTACTTTTCCAGGAACGGTGTGGCATTTATTTTCAGTCCATTTTCTTAGTAGCCGTCCCTTAGTGTAACATGTTTACAAGGTTGATTTTGTTGTTGTTGTTGTTGTTGTTGTTAGAATTTGTCATTCATGCATTGAAACTTTGCCATGTATTGGTTGCTTTTTACCCAGAATGGAGAATATCATTATGTGTGGTTCATAGTTCATCCTCAGGTTTGTGTTTTGGTGCACACTAGCAATATTCCAAAGTTTCCCAATCCACAGCTTTGAAAGATTCCTAGGAAGGATTTGAAGACCTTCTTATTCTACTTCTATTCCATTTGTAGTTCAACTATTGTTTTCCTTGTCACACTAAGCAAAGGGTTCTCATGATGGGTCTAAATTAGTCTTAAGTCAAGACTATTACTCATAGATTAACTCAGGAAGACAAAAGATATACAAACATTTCAAGAAAATCTTGCTCAGACATAAGATTTCTGGGTTTGTTTCCTCTTTATCCAGATCTAGCATTACTCAGTCATCCCAGCTCATGTGTATTAACTATCAAAGAATCAGTGTTCTTTTATCAGGGACTAGAACACAGGGACTGGTGTATTTTGGTTAAAATATGAATATTTGACATCAATGTTCAATGGTCATATGTATCTTTCTGGTTCCTGCTATTGGCTTTACTTGTTGAGTATAATGTATTATATTTCTGTTCATTCTATTCATCATAAGAAGAAAAACTACATCATGTAAAAACTGTAAGGCTGGCAAAATGACTGAAGATAAAAGGCTTGCTATACAAAGTATAAGGACTAAAGTTCACTTGTCAAAACCAATGCTAGTTCTTACTGTACAATTTGGACTTAGAAAAGAATCCTCTATTCAAGCAGGCTAGCCATACTGGTCAAACAGTGAGTTGTAGGCTTAGCAAAAAACCTCCCACGAAAAATAAGGTGGAGAACAATTGAGAAAGATACCTGATGTCATCACTGACCCTCCATGTGAACGTACAAACAAACCCATACACATTTGAACATGCATCCATACATGCACATATGCACAGTACACCTCTGTATGCCAAAAATGCCTTTGACATTTGAAGAATCTAATTTCTTATCCTAATAAAGAAGCTATGTCAGAGATAGTCATACATCAAATCCTCAGAAAACAAGAAGTCGGGACAAGCATTTATTGAGTATTTCTGTCATTGAATGCTACTCGAGGAAATGAAAATGTCTAACTGACAAACATTAGTGAAACTATTCTTATATCATGGACATAAATTCTACTTGTCTCTGTGGTTTTAGAATGAGCTGTGGTTTCTCCTTACTGACCCATAAGTACCTTCAATTCTGATTACAAAATATAAAACTTTCACAAATTATATGGTAGCTATGAATTTACATTATTGCAAACTGGTGTGCAGAAAGGCTTGCTAAATTGCTAGGTGACAGTAATGTGAAATTATTGTGGATTTTAAGTGTGAGGGTCATCCAGAGATTTTACATGTCTCAATTAATAAAATCCTTATGTAGCACTCAAATTCATAGAAAGAATGCCATAGTCATTATCATGCTTCCTCCCATGTATGTTATAAATTTCAAACCTTTCCCATTTTGCATTGAAAGCTCAAATAAATTTCTTGAATGAAATAAAAGTTTAATAGCTATCTATGTTGTTTTTTATCAGTTGTTGAAATAAGACTTTAGGAGATGAATCCCATGTACCACACACTGCCTGGGGACAGGGGGCAAGGGGCAGGAACCAGGGACTGGCTAGAGCAGAGACCTGTGATAGAACCTGGAATGATTGACAATGTAAAAAATAATTCGTAATGATATTTTGCTCTACTCATTATTGGTGCGGTTTCTGATTGTCATCAGAAAGCCTTCCTCTGGCCACAGATGAGAGTGGGTGCAGAGACCCATAACATTGTGTGTCGAGACCAAATTAAAAGTCTTCATAAGGTCTCTCCCCTCTGAGGTTGGCAAACCTCATGGACAAGGAGAAGGAAGATGGTAGGAATCAGAGAAGATAGAAGACACCAAAAAATTTCATGACCTACTGAATCAACTAAGCAGCGTGCATATAAACTCACAGAGACTGAAGCAGCCAGCTTCAGGACCTCTGCACTAGGCTCTCCACATATATAGTGTATCTGTTAATTTGGCATGGAATCCCTAAAAATGAGACTGGGTGGGTCTCTGACTCTTATTATAAATGCATAAATATAGATGCACTTATACACATGTGCATATAAGACGTATCAGAGAAACAAAGAACAAAAATTAACTTTTATAACTCTATAACTTGAAGTTTTAACATAATTAATTTATTCTTGCGTTTCTTTCTTTTGTTCCCTCCCTTCCTATCAAATCCATAGCTTCCTTTTAAAGTAACTGTTTCTCTCTCTCTCTGCCCTTCTCTCTCTCTCTCTCTCTCTGCCTCTCTCTGTCTATCTATCTATCTATCTATCTATCTATCTATCTATCTATCTATCTATCTATCTGCCTCTCTCTATCTCTCTGTCTCTCTCTGTCTCTCTCTGTCTCTCTGTCTCTCTCTGTCTCTCTGTCTCTCTCTGTCTCTCTCTGTCTCTCTCTGTCTCTCTCTGTCTCTCTCTCTCTCTCTCTCTGCCTCTTTCTCTCTGTGTGTGTTGTTCCTAAATATAAATTTTTTAGGGTCTATAATGGTATCGGTATGTGTAATTTCAGGGCTGACCATTTGGTTCAGGATTAAAAAAAAGTTTTAATTTAAAAAATTATTTGTAACCAATGGACAGAAGCCAGAGATCCCTGTGGTTGAATTGAGGAAAAGCTAGAAGAAGCTGAGAAGCTGGTAGCCCCATGGGAAGACCAGCAATCTCAACTGATCTGGACCCCTGAGATCTCTCAGACACTGAGCCACTAATCAGGCAGCATACACCAGATGATATGAGGCCCTTGACACATATACAGCAGAGGTCATCCTTGTCTGGCATCAGTGAGAGAAGAAGCACCTAACCCTGGTGAGACTTGTGGCCCCAGGGAGTAGGGAGGTCTGGGGTGGGATAGTGTGGGAGTGGGGCACATCCTCTTGGAGACTGGGGTGATGGGGAGGTATGGGATGGGGAGTGGTAAGGGGGCAGACAGGGAGGGAAATGAAGTCTGGACTTAAAAAAGGATTAAAGAATAAAAATAAATACATTTTTAAAAAAAGAATAAACTTCACCACAGTGCCTTTATAACTGTCAAAAAATTATTTGTCAATACACACTATTCAATTTTTAGTATTTATTATTTAGTATTTTAGTGTTTGTTTTATTTTTTGCTTTGCTTTGATTTTTCTTTGTATTTTTGTTTTGCAACAGGATTTCAATATCTAGCACTGAATTTCCTTAAATAAACAAAGATCCACCTGGTTCTGCCTCCAGGGTGCTGGGATGCACTATATTCAAATCATACTCAAAAAGCTCCTTAGTCATGTTAGTACTGCATGTATGTATTTAGGGCACCATACACTGGATCATAGACAACTGACCTTGGGCTGTACCTATATTCTTCTTTTCCCTAGAGCAGTGATTTTCAACTTTCCTAATGCTAAAAACCTTTAGTACAGTTCCTCATGTTGTGGTAAGTCCTAACCATAACCATTTATTATTACTTCTGTTGTGAATTTTCTGTAAATATCTGTGTTTCCTGGTACTCTTAAAAGACTCCTATGAAAGGTTCATTTGTCCCCCAAAGGGATTATGACTCACTGGTTGAGAACTGCTGCTCTAGATTCAGTAAATTATCAATAACTCCTTAGGTAGGTGTATGGTCTTGTGAGTATTTTCTTTCTATGATTACTGTCTTGATCATATGCAGTTATAGTGCTACTGTGAATTCATGGTCCTGTCTAGAAGACACTACTTATCATCATTTTCCCAAGACCTTCTGTTAAACTCATCCCCTCCCCAATTATAAAAGGTCCTCTGAGCATGGGGAAGAAGCACGTAGGATATAGATAACTTATTTAGAGCTAAGAACTCCTCAGTAGACCTTATCTGAATTTTGACTAGTTTGGAGTCTCTGAATTTAGCCTATAACTCCTCAGTAGACTTTATCTGAACCTCTACCAATTGAAAGTCTCTGTATCAAGAAGAATTAAGAAGCATAAAGAAGAGCTTCTGGTTGCACAAATACAAAGATGTGCATTTTAAGTGCAGTTTGATCCTGTGTCCCTTTAGCAGAGTAACATTAGTAGGATCTATGATCTCCATGGATTCTTGAGCAGAATGTTCAATATCAGGCATTGCAATACTCTCTTGTGGTACCTGTTGTAAGCCCCATCAGAAAGCAGTTAGATAGCCCATAACATCCATTTCACTAGTGCCACTAATGCACTAACTAGGATGATTTCCTAGGTAGAGCATCACTACAGTCCTCAGTTCTTACACATAGCTAGCACTGCTGATAAATCTTCTCTCCCAGCATCTTGCTTAGCACCTCCTGTCACTGTGCAATCTTGTCAGCAGAGGTGATGTCTCTAAGTTAGCACCAGCACGTTCTCCAGTTTCTGACACCACCAAAATGTATGTGTTCTCAGCAAAACAGGCTTATCTTCGAGTTTCATGTAAACAAGAGCAATGACAATAGAGTGTATTGTTGTCAGTATATCTTTGACACTCCTGTTGTAGGCTTAGATTTTTCAAAACCTATTTTTAATTCACCCTTAGTAGCAGTGCACTTTAAAGAATAAAGAACCTACATAATACCAATGTAGAAATTAAAATTAAGAAAATCTTTCAAATTATTCTAAAGTTATTAGTCCAAAAAGAACTTTTATTTGAATAAAACTTGACATTTTAAATATTTTCTACTGTTCTTCTGTAGTTTTAATTAGTCATGGCCATCAGTAACTGATAATATTAAATAATTAAGTTTTCAGAGGTGAAGTTCTGATATTTTCTACATTTCATGGGAGTGCCATGGAATCTTGTGACATTCTTTTCAAGTCTTCCTGGGACAGGAAGAATCCCATTTGATGGAACAGTACCTTACCTGGTGGTTCATTAAGTGGTGGCCAACTTGAGTTATAAGATCAATCGTATGTGCTACCATTGGTAGATTCTAAAAACCATTAATTAACTTTGCAATATTTGTAATGCTAGCAAGAAATTTAAATATGCCATAGAGGATCTAATGTACCTAGAGTGATGATTTGTTATATAATAAGGAAATGTGTCAAACATTGAGCTTAATGTGGCCATAAACTGTAAATTATTGTCAGTGTCTTATTTTTTTATAAATGAAGCACCATAATGGGTGTATGTGGGAAATATATTTTAAGAGTCAGTATTTTTCAGCTTCAGGTATCTAGGAAGAGTCTTGAAAAATATTATTCATAGCTAAGAGGAAGCCACTGTACCTCAGAATAGGATATTGGAATAGTGGGTTATTTAAGGTAATATGGTTGACATGGGATGTATTTGTGGAACTGATGTGCAGACACAGCCAGTGGAAAGTGTATCACTAGGCAGATTTGCAATCAATAAAGCTCAGAATATAACAGACACTCGGATAGCAAGTGATTAGCAATAATGAGGAAATTTAATCACTCTACTCTCCAGGGTATATGACAAGAGTAAATAAGGCCAGAAGAGTGGTGGATTTACGTGCATTTACAATACAATCAGTTCACTTCACTATAGGTCTGTCTTCAATGCAAGTAAGGGAATTAGTCAGATGGTGGGAAATTTCTATCAGCTTCCTTTGAGATTTTTTCACTTCTTTCTTTTGCTATCTGCACAGCTTCTTCCAAATGTACTTCAACAAACATGAGAATTCCTCGAAGCAGATTATTGTATTGAGCTCTTTAGAAAAGTACTTCTGAATTTTATGATTCATTTGTATTCTAAAATGGTTTTATTGGGGTCTGATGTCATGGTAACTTTACATATTTTAATAAAACTTTGAATTTCTTAAAAGTAATAAGACCCATGGCACACAAATGTAGTGATTAGGTTCAGCCTGCAAAACACTGAAAGAAGCATGTGTCCCACGGGGACACTACAGACTATAGCACACCTTTGACTGTAGCAGCAACCAAAGTCAGGGACAGAATAATAGACTTACACCATTGTGTTCCTTAATATAACATTCAGGATCTGAGCGAGAGTTCAGTGGGTAAAGTGTTCTCCATATATGCAAAGCAGACCTCAGGATCCCCAGAATATACACAAACTGCAAGCTGGGCAGGAAAAATGGCCTGCCGTTTAACCAGATGTTCCATAAGTGAAGATGGGGATACCCAGAGCAAGATGGCATGCTCATATATTCTAGACAAGTGACTTCTGGATTTAAGCAAAAGCCCCTGCCTCAATGTATAAGATGGAAAATAATGAAAGAAGACAACCAATGTCAACCTCTGATCTTCATATCTATGAGCACATTGTGCACATGCATCCCTATGTGATTACACACGTGAACACTCTCACACACAGGCATACATAACTATGCATTATATGTGTGTATGTATGTATATATATGTATATGTATTATATATACACACACATATACATACATACACAAAAATATGAACTTTAGTTTGTTTTAAATAATAATTTAGATTTTCTGATGATATGATTTAAATTCTAAATGTTCTCATTTGAATTTACTGCATAAAATTCAGCTATAATTAGAATAACCTCAAAGTTTCAGAAGGAGAGTGGCAGGTAACTTCTTCGCAAGAGTAGCATGTGGTTTCAGTAATCACTGCCCTACTTTGAGCCAGTCCTCATCATTACACAAATCACACTTTGAAGACCTCGATGGGCATTCGAGTTCCCATTTGATTTGTCTCTTCAGAGAAGTGGATGCCGTATGTGTTTCCAGACTCTTTCTCTAAAGAAATAACAGCATGTATAATTTAATGTGAGCAGGGCTTGCCACCAGGCCCAGTGAACTGAGTTTGATTACAAGGACTCACATGGAGGAAGCAGAGACGAAGTTCATTCAAGTTTCCCTCGGACCTTCACATCTGTGCCATGCATATGTATGCATGTACACACACACACACACACACACACACACACACACACACACACACACACACATTCATGCAAATACACACACACACACACAGATAGAACAATACATATACACACACTAAGTAAATAAATAAATAACATTTAATATTTTTAGACTTGAATGCAACAATGTCTCATGGGTTCTATATTTTATAGACAGTGTATTACAATAATGTTTATAATGAAAATACTTTCAATCCTCACTCTTCTGTATAGTTTCCCATAAGGAAGATGCAATTAAATATTCTGTTGTGTCATGGGACTCAGATGTCCATGTTATAACGGGGAGAAAATCTGCCTTTGGTCTCCTTAAACTATGGATCCAAGAGTTCTTGGTATTTTAAAATATGTCAGTTTATTAAATTAATTCTATTTTGTTGTTCAGCAAATTTTGATATTTTTGCCTTCCTCTATGACCATGGGTTGTTTATAGCTACCTAAAGCTATATGTAAAAGGATAATTGGATTGATGTTATACATATTTAATCAACATGAGAGGAAACATGAAGGAAAGATATATGGATACCTGATAACCTTTTGAAATAAGATAGTCCCTATTTCTCATAAAGAACAGAAAACACTGCAATTTTCTTGTATTTTATACATAGGAAATATGAAACATGTAAAATACTCAGATCTTTATATTTCAGGTACTTTAAATATTTAAATATTTTGAGTTAGTGTGGAATCCATCCACCAAATAGGTTATTAATTTAAATAATCTCTTGGTATAATTTCTTTGATTATTTTGTAAGTAATAATACTATAAATTCTGGCATACATTTACTACTTGAAAATCCTGTCAGGAGTGTTTTGATGTATTATTAAGCATGCAGACTTCATCTTCCTCCTATTTAGAACCTTTCCCTATCCTGTAGCAAGCTTAATGCATGGTGAAACTTTAAGTCATTAGATGCTAACAGGACTAAAACTACTCTTCAGATTGTTCAGTTTCCTGTTTTGTTTTGTTTTCTGCAAATGTCAACACAAACCAACTTGGCATCATAGCATATTTGCATTCCATTTTTCCTTTCTGCAATATATGAAAATGCTTGGTCATATACAAATAAGTCTTAATGAGATTCATACATTTACAATTCTTTGTTTTATATCTAAGAGTTGTAGAAAGTATATTGTTATATTGTCCCTAGATTAATACTTTAATGCTGAATAAAGAGTTGGTGCCTAATTAAGATTTATTTTTCATAATGCAGCAAGATGGACTAATTAATTTGCTTTTGAAATTCCTTAGAGTTTTATCACATGTATTTTATTTTGTTAGTTTTATTATTTTATACATACATTTATTTTATTTGGGTGTGTATGTTTGTATGGGTAGAAACATGCTTGTGACAGCTTGTAGACAAAGGTCAAAGACACCCTGTGATAGCTGGCACTGACCCACAATTTGTGGGTCCTGGGAACCAAACCCAGGTTACCAGGCTTGACAAGTAAGTTCCTTTCCATATTGTGCCATCTCACAAGCCCCAGACCTCATTTTGCATCCATTTGATATTACCTATGAGGAATTCACCATCCTATATATTTGAGAACTAAAAAGATTTAGAAAGCACATTTAAGTGTGTACAATGTGCATGTCAAGTGTCCAACATGCTATTAGTGTGGGATGTTGTCTCTACCTTTTTTCTCTTCCAGTGATTGAACCTGCAACATGGCTCTTGACAAATTTGTATATTTGTTTGTTTAATATGTATCTCAAATATTCAGTAAAATTTGTAATATCTTTACTCTTAATTTTTAAAATTGTTCTTTTTGCTCTGTGTGTGGGCTTGTGAATATGTGTGTGAGTATACATGAGTGCATGTGCAGGTGTGTGTGTACATGAATGTATGTGCAGGTATGTATGAATGTGTGTGTGTGTACGCGCACATGCACATGAATGCATGTACAGGAATGTTCATATATGAATACATGTGCAGGTGTGTGTGTGTGTACATGAATGTATGTGCAGGTGTGTGTGTACATGAATGTATGTGCAGGTGTGTGTGCGTGCATGAATGTATGTGCAGGTGTGCGGGCGTATAAATGGGGGTCAGTCATGTTCTGCAATCATTCTTCACCATAGATTTTAAGACAGAGTCTCTCTCTGAACCTAGAATTCACAAATTTGGTAAGATCAGGTGTTAGTGTTCTCTACAACTAACCCATGATGGAATTGTAGACATTTGCTACCTCTGGCAAGTATTTTGTGACTGTGACAACAACAGAGACTCTCAACGTGGATTTCATTGATTCATTTTAAAAACAAGGCATTTTTGAATACTACATTTCTTCATAACTGTAACACAAATTGCCATAGATAGGTATCATAAAACTTAGAAATATGCCATTTTGTGGTTTTTCTAGATTGTACTCTTTGGCAGACTCTGGGGGAAGATACTATCTTACCTCCTTTTGCTGAATAGTTTAATTTCAACTTGATGTAGCTAAAGTTATCTGAGAAGAGGGAACCTCAATGAAGAAAATGCTTCCATGAGATCAGGTTGCAGGCAAGTCTGTAGGACATTTTCTTAATTAGTGATTGATGGGAGAGGGTCCAGCTATTGTGGGTGATGCCAAACCTAGGTTAGTGGTTGAGCAAGAAATGGGAGAAAGCAAGGAAGCAGCACCCCTCCATGACGTTTGCATTAGTTCCTGACACTAGGTTCCTGCCCTGTTGAGTCTCAGTTATAATTTCCTCGGATGATAAAGAATTCTTTGGAAATGTCAGTAAAATAAACCATTTACTTTCTCAGTTGTTTTGCTCATAGTGATTCATTGCAGCAATACAAACCCTAAAACATCTTTGATGGTTCTGATAGCTTTGTAACTCAGCTAAGCAGATTGTTCTGTTTAGCTCTACTCTCTAATCTCAGGGATATTTCCTTTGGCCAGGCAGTTAAGGTATATAATTCCAATCTCTAATATACAGGTCTATGATTACATTGCCTACTGTTTTTTACATGTCAGTGTTTTGCCTTTTCTTAATTGTAAAGCAACTTGCTATTGCAAGCAGAAACATTCAGATCACTCAAACTTATTTTGTTTTATGATTCTGAGGTACAGTAATTGATATTACATTTCAGTAAATATACAATTACATATTCTGAAGTGTGTTTATAGATCATATATTTCATGGAGCCATCAATCAATATTCTACAGTAAATAAAGTGTGTGACCTGTGATTTTTCTCATACATAACAGACATAACATACCATAAAATCCATATTTACTTCATTAAAGCTAGCCTGTAATGTCAGTGCAAAGGTGTAATCACACAGAGATGAACATACCCCCCCCCCATGTTTGCACTGCTCACATTAAGGAATGAAGGGTGTGTGTATACACCCTGGCTTCATCTTCTGCTTGTTGTGGGTCAGCTTTTGTCAAACATTGCCTAACAGACATTAGTTAATTTCAAGTGATATCACAGTTTTATCAGAACCATCAAGGAGAAAATGATCCATCAGCTGTCACTTGAAAAGTTGATCACACAGGTACAAGAATTTCTTTAATGTTATGGACTTATAAAAGCTTAAAAATTCATAATCGAAAGGCTGTCCACTGTGGCATGAAATACTGGATGACAATTGAACATTTTTGAAGAGACACATAATTTGTAAATAGAGGCATTCATTATTATGGACAGCCTTAGGGAACACATTAATTATATACTGACAGGTATGTAGATGCATGTTAGGGCTCACTGCATTAGCACCATTGAGGTGTGCTATGCTTCAAAGTAGATAAACACATTTCATATATATGATTTACATAATTTAAGTAATCCCCAACTTAAAATATAGCTCTACATAGAAAATGTCTATATGACTGCAATTTTCTTTCTTCACTAATAATTTTATTTTCTTCATGACTTCAGCCTGGAACAGCATTGATTAACATTGAAGACTACACATGTCTGCTTAGCAAATGTTCATAGTTTACTATGGGAATCAGAGAGCATTAAATGTATAAGCACTGGATTAAGGCAAAAATTTGGTGAAAAACTGATCCTGCTTATCATTTTTGTCACAGAAATTTCTGACTTCATAGAGTATTAAGGACCTACCTGTATTTAACTGTGTGTGAGTATTCATGTGTGTATACATTATACATATATGTAGTATGTATGCATGTATGTATGTATGTATATAATGCACATAAATTGCATTAGAAGGCAACTGGACTTCCATGAAATAAAAACAATAAGTTATAGGAAGAAGTGCAAGTGAGGAGTGTGATTTCAGATTTGAACATCTTAGACTACATCAGCATAGTTGAGCAGGTGCAGTGGAGCAGAGGATGGAAAGACATTAATGCCTGTGAGTATCCAGGGACTGTTCCTGTAAACAGCATCATTGTGAAGGTCTCCAGGAAAAAGAATTGGCTGCTTTTCCAAAGGAAACATACAAAGGATCACTAAATTTAGAACAGGAAGAGGAAGAGCAAGGGTTCTTACCAAGAGTGGTTTAACACATAATACATTGGACAGATATGAGAGCTTCAAGCAACACAAACTGCTGTTCCTTGTTTTGTAGGTTATTCTATGAAGTTTAAAATTGGACTGGGATAGGGTTGAGAGTACTAATATATGAAAGCAGTTGCAATAGTATTTCAGTTCTACAAGTGAAAGATATGGCTAGCTTTGAGTAGAAGAGCAAAATTTGGATAGTTAAATGAGTGTTTTTAATATATTTAAGAGCATGTTTGCTAATAAACTAATTACTACAGAGTCATAGAACAATAGCAACATGGTATCAACACAATACAGACACATAGACCAATGGAACTAAATAGAAGATGCAGTGAAAGACCTACATATCTATAGTCATATGATTTGCCACTAAGCAGCTAAAAAATACATTAGAAGGAGATTATGTTTAACAAGTGGTACTGGGTACTCAGGCAAGCCACTTGTAGAATTATGAAACAAGATCCCTGTATTCCTTTGAACAAAAAAAATTATCAACTAAATGAATTTAAAGAATTTAGTAATCTTTAATTTAAAGACCAAAATCTTAACATAATAAAACATATAAGGGAAACCTGTCAAGACAAAGGTAATAGACCAAGAATTTCTGAACAGAATGACAGTGGAACAGTTTACTAGTTCTTACATCTGATGAAAGGTTTATGCTAGGTACAGAGAAGAACAAAATGAAGAGACAGCAAAGAGACCACATCCATCTATGCATCAAGAAAAAGAATAAACAAATAGACTATATAAAGGGCACAGGTTAGCAGCCCCATAGGAGGAACAATAATATGAACTTAGCACTACCCCTAGAGCTCCCTGGGACTAAATCACCAACCAAAGAGTACACATGGTAGGACTCATGGCTCTAGCTGCATATGTAGCAGAGGATGGCCTAGTTGGTCATCAATGGGAGGAGAAGCCCTTGGTCCTATGAAGGCTCTATTCCCAAGGATAGAGGAATCCCAGGGCCAGGAAGTGGGTGTGGGTGGGTTGGTTAGCAGGGGGATGAGGGGGATAGAGGTTCTTCAGAGGGGAAACCAGGAAAGAAGACAACATTTGAAATGTAAATAAAGTAAATGTCTAATTAAAAAAAAAAAACAGAAATAGAGAAAATATCCAGTAAAAAAAAGTAAAGAAGATACATTATCTAAAAAAATAATAAAAAAAAGAACCCAATAAAACAAACAAGATATCAATACAAACAATGAACTGGTAACTGTGCTAAACAGATGTTTTTTAAATGAGGAATTATAAAAAGCTAACAAGTTTAAACATCAGGAAATATGGATCAGAAAGACACTGAGATTCCATCTTAATGAGAATGTTTGTCACTAAGAAAATAAGTAGCAAAAGTGAGTGAAGACTCTGATCTGAAGCAACTTTCATGCACTGTAAGTGGGAAGGTGAATGAGCTCAGGCTTGATGGAAATCAACACATAACATACAGAAAGATGGAATCAGCATGCAATCTGGTTACAGGACTTCTGGGAATATACCCAAATAAACAAAGTCCTCATACAACAGAGATGCCTCCTAACATAAATGCATTCACAATAGCTAACTTACTGGATCTGAATAGGTCTGCATTGAAGGGTCAAAAGATAAAAAAAAAAATGTGGTCCATGTTTAAAATAGCTGTGCTCAACCATACATAATGTAATCATGTAGCTAGCAGAAGAATGAAATGTTAGTCGATGTCAAGTAAGTTGAGCCAAACACAAATATGAAAATCAGGTGTTTCCTCCATGTATATTGTAGGGGAGAAATGAAATTAAGGTGTAGCTGTTCTCTGAGAGGCTGGGCCAGAAGCTGACAAATACAGATGCTGATGTACACAGCCAAACATCAGACTGATCATGGGGACCCCAATGGAGAAGTTAGGGCAAGAACTGTGAGAGCTAAATGGGTTTACAACCTCATAGGAAGAACAACAATATCAACCAACCAGAACCCCCAGAGCTCCCAAGGACTAAACCACTAACCAAGGAGTACACAGAGGTTACCCATGCCTCCAGCTGGATATGTAGCAGAGGATGGCCTTATCTGGCATCACTGGGAGGAGAGCTCCTTGATCCTGTGAAGGCTTGATGACCCAGGATAGGGGAATGCTAGGACCCTGAGGCACAAGTGAGTAGGTGGCAGGGGGAGCACCCTCATAGAGGCAAGGGAAGGGAGGAGGGCATAGGGGGATTTGGAAGTGGAAACTGGGAATGGGAAAAACATTTGAAATGTAAATAAATAAAATAACCAATAAAATGAAAATAAAAGATTAACAATAGATGTTTTTAAAGAAAAGAATACAGTATAAGTGATGAAACATTCTTTACAATTCATGGATAAATGTGTCAGGGATTGAAGTTAGTGTGTTTGTAATTAAAGCACATGGTGGGTGTATGGACACATAGGTAGGTTGATTGCACCTATTTTACACATCTCTGCATACCTGTAGCTATTTGAAAATTTTAGCAAATACCTGCAATTAGTATAACATATACTCAATCTCTAATTAGATATGTTGGTTTCATTTCTAATTATAAGTCATTTACTTTATTCAAGTGTCTATGTCTGTACACACAAAAGCATTAACTTGTGCTCAGTAACCCATGGTTTTCTGCTCCCTTCCTCCACATGTAATTCTATCATCCTACTTGCAAATTTCAAAGGTCACTACTTATACACCATCTACTTCTCCTTTTATGTAAGACATAGTGCTCATTACAAGAAAAATTATAAGTGTTCAGCCTCAGTACCCGTGATTAACATCTCTCTCTTTGTGTCCTTGATGAAATTTACAAAGAGTAATTTTTCACCTACTATGCAGAAAGCTTTCAAAATGTTTACATAAACCTAGGTTTGTCTAAAGTACTTCTTAAAGTATGCAGCACACTGCTTGTGAATTATAAAGATTTATTATCTTTACAGTGGTAGTTGGGCTTCACATCATCTTCATAAATGTATAAGCTCTTTGAATAATAGGTTTTTAATTTTGTTTTCATTCTCTGCAGTTAAATAATTTTCATTCGCATGAAAGATGAATTATGCCCATTAATTTTGAAAGAGTATCATTAAATGTTTGGAAGTAAAGAGGCTATGTATATATATGAATATCAAGGTGAAATGAACAGAGAGTGATATATCAGGGACCTACAGAAAACCAAATACTACTATGACACTAAAGGAACATAGAAATAAAATGCCCCTTAACATTTTGGTATATTCACAGATCAGTGCCTTGCTCAACCATCACTAGAGCTGCCTCCTCCTATAACACGTGGGAACAAAGATAAAGAACATAAGACTCTGTGCAGAGATTGAGTGATCTCATGTCTGAAGGGGATTTCTTCATCAAAAACTTCCTCAAAAAGCCTGTAGAAGATGAAGCATAAAGAGTGCAAGAAAGAAAGCAAATGGAGGGCAAGTGTGAAATAAAGCCTTGAAAAGACTACAGGTCTAGCAGGTCTGCATCAGATGGCGTCCTAGAAGTGAAAGGAGGATCAGACTCATGCCCCAGTCCTAACAAAGAAGTTATCTCCGATTGATAGACACTTGCAAATGAAAAGTTAGTTTTTTCCAAGGGAGTCTCACTTGGGAAACAAGCCACTTTTAAGAGTAGGCTCTATGCTCAACAGTAGATAACCGATACAATGGATATTTGGAGGTTCTTTGTCTTATAATGTTAAGTCAGGATGATTGGTTTTTTTGTTTTGTTTTGCTTTTTACATTTTCTTTTCCTTTTTAAATTATTTTTACTAAGATTTAATTAATCACATCCCAAACATTGTACCCGTTCCCAGCCCCCATCAGAGAGTCCTTCCCAAATCCCCCATTCCCATCACTTCTGAGAGGGTAGGAACCCCTGGGATATTCCCCCACTCTGGCACATCAAATCTTTGCAGGATTAGGTGCATCCTCTCTCATTGAGACAGGACAAGGCAGCCCTCTGCTACCTATGTGCCTGGGGTCTATGTCTAGCCATTGTATGCTCATTTATTGGTGGCTCAGTCTCTGAGAGCTCCCAGAGGTCCAGGTTAGTTGACACTGTTGGTCTTCCTATGGAGTTCCCATCCCCTTTAAGGCCTTCAGTCCTTCCCCCAGCTCTTCCAAAAGGGTCCTCCAGTCATCCAATGTTTGGCTGAGAGTATCTGCATCTGTTTCAGTTAGTTGCTGGGTAGAGCCTCTCAGAGGACAGTTATGCTAGGGTCCTGTCTGTAAGCACAATGGAGTACCATGAATAGTGTCTAGAGTGGGTGCTTGTGCATGGAATTGGTCTCAAGTTGGGGCAGTTATTGGTTGGCAATTTCTTCAGTCTTTGCTCCATCTTTGTCCCTGCCTTTCTTTTAGACAGGACAAATTTTGGATCCAAAGTTTTATGGGTACATTGTTAGCCTTATTCCTCCACTGGGGACCCTGCCTGGCCACAGGAGGTAACCTGTCCAGGTTCCATGTCCCCACTGTTAGGTATCCCTGCTAAATTTGCCCACATGAACTCCAGGGGTCTCCCCGAGTCAGGTCTCAGGAACTGCCTATGGATTACCCACCCCACCTCTCAACACTCAGCAACTATTTCCATTTATTCTCCTGGCTTTCTGGGCCTCTCTCTTGTCTCTTCCCACACCTGATCGTGCCCTCATATTCTGCTCCCCATTCCTTCTCCTTCCTCTGCCTCACATGACTATTTTGTTCCTGTTCTAAGTGGAATTCAAGCATCCTTTCCTTGGGCCTTCCTTTCTTTAAGTCTGTGGAGTATAGCATGGGTATCCTGTATTTTTGGCTAATATCCACATATCAGTGAGTACATACTATTCACGTCCTTTTGGGTCTGGGTTACCTCACTCAGAATGGTATTTTCTATTTCCATCCATTTGCCTGCAAAGTTCATATTCTATAGTTCATTTGCATATGTATTAAAGATATGAACTCTATATCAGTTTTACACAATATATTTGTGCGTACATAGCATGTATATGAATATATTGATATACTTCCATCCAACAAAAATGTTCAAATAAGTCTGTCAGAGATGTCTGTGGGAACTAGGGGCCTTTATTCTTTTTCTTACTTCCTTTGTTCGTTTGGTCCCTTTCCCTACTTATGCTGTTTTCAACATGTTTCTGAGTTTAGTAGCCATGCAATAGGTTTTACAATATATATTAGATACTTTATATTGTTCAGGGATAAAAATTAACTTCTTTACCTTAGGTGGGGGCAGTCAGAATGCAAGCCATACAGAATAGAAAAGTATATAAAAGGAGATTGCATGAATGTCAGACTAGTCATGTTCAAGGCCCCTTTGTTAACTAATCATGGATTCTTGAAAATTTGAGCAGAGGATACCTTTTTTCCACACACAGCTTATTATTTTTCCCCTAAAAAATGCTCATGTTTAATAGATGTACATCAGTCAACCTTCTGTGTTCCTGGTATTGTCCATTTTCTTGGAGTTATGGCAAAGTTTTGCAATCCAGTTGTTGAATCCTACTGTCCTCACTGTGATATTAATTTTCTCATCTCCTGGCCAATCTTTAAATGATCCTTACAGTTATTTTTTTCAACATTTCCTTGGGACTTAAAAATATAAAATAAACAGGGCCTCATGAAACTGAAAAACTTCTGCTCAGCAAAGGATACCATCACTTGAATAAAGCGGCAACCTACAAGAATGGAACTATTTAGAACTATACATTGGATAGAGGGCTAATATTCAAAACATATAAGAAACTAAAGAAATCTAAAACAAAAACAAAACAAACAAAAATGTAGTAATCAAGAAACAAATAACCTAATTAAAAATGGAGTTCATATCTAAACAGAATTTTTAAAGGAGGAAATTCAAATGTCTAAACTCCAACATCCTCAGTCATCAGGTAGGTGCAATGCAAACTAGTCTGAGATTTATCTTGCACTTGTTAGAATGACTAAAGTCGATAAGCAAATGGCAGCCCATGCTGGCAAGGGTGTAGAGCAATATGAACACTCATACATTGCTGCAGGAAGGTAACCTTTATGACTACTACGAAAATCAGTGTGATGGTGCTATAGGTAGATGAGAATCAATCTGATTCAAAAGCTATACCACTCTTAAGCATGTACTCAAAGGATACGTTATCTTACCACAGAGATGCTTGCTTAACAAAGTCCATCGGTGCTCTAGTTGTAACAGCAAACAACCTAGATGTCCCTCAATGTAAGAATGAATTAAAAAAAATGTTGTCTCAATAAAATTCTCGCTAACCGAATCCAAGAACACATTAAAGCAATCATCCATCCTGACCAAGTAGGTTTTATTCCAGGGATGCAGGGATGGTTTAATATACGAAAATCCATCAATGTAATCCATTATATAAACAAACTCAAAGACAAAAACCACATGATCATCTCGTTAGATGCAGAAAAAGCATTTGACAAGATCCAACACCCATTCATGATAAAAGTTTTGGAAAGATCAGGAATTCAAGGCCCATACCTAAACATGATAAAAGCAATCTACAGCAAACCAGTAGCCAACATCAAAGTAAATGGAGAGAAGCTGGAAGCAATCCCACTAAAATCAGGGACTAGACAAGGCTGCCCACTTTCTCCCTACCTTTTCAACATAGTACTTGAAGTATTAGCCAGAGCAATTCGACAACAAAAGGAGATCAAGGGGATACAAATTGGAAAAGAGGAAGTCAAAATATCACTTTTTGCAGATGATATGATAGTATATATAAGTGACCCTAAAAATTCTACCAGAGAACTCCTAAACCTGATAAACAGCTTCGGTGAAGTAGCTGGATATAAAATAAACTCAAACAAGTCAATGGCCTTTCTCTATACAAAGAATAAACAGGCTGAGAAAGAAATTAGGGAAACAACACCCTTCTCAATAGTAACAAATAATATAAAATATCTTGGCGTGACTCTAACTAAGGAGGTGAAAGATCTGTATGATAAAAACTTCAAATCTCTGAAGAAAGAAATTAAAGAAGATCTCAGAAGATGGAAAGATCTCCCATGCTCATGGATTGGCAGGATCAACATTGTAAAAATGGCTATCTTGCCAAAAGCAATCTACAGATTCAATGCAATCCCCATCAAAATTCCAACTCAATTCTTCAACGAATTGGAAGGAGCAATTTGCAAATTTGTCTGGAATAACAAAAAACCTAGGATAGCAAAAAGTCTTCTCAAGGATAAAAGAACTTCTGGCGGAATCACCATGCCAGACCTAAAGCTTTACTACAGAGCAATTGTGATAAAAACTGCATGGTACTGGTATAGAGACAGACAAGTAGACCAATGGAATAGAATTGAAGATCCAGAAATGAACCCACACACCTATGGTCACTTGATCTTCGACAAGGGAGCTAAAACCATCCAGTGGAAGAAAGACAGCATTTTCAACAATTGGTGCTGGCACAACTGGTTGTTATCGTGTAGAAGAATGCGAATTGATCCATACTTATCTCCTTGTACTAAGGTCAAATCTAAGTGGATCAAGGAACTTCACATAAAACCAGAGACACTGAAACTTATAGAGGAGAAAGTGGGGAAAAGCCTTGAAGATATGGGCACAGGGGAAAAATTCCTGAACAGAACAGCAATGGCTTGTGCTGTAAGATCGAGAATCGACAAATGGGACCTAATGAAACTCCAAAGTTTCTGCAAGGCAAAAGACACCGTCAATAAGACAAAAAGACCACCAACAGATTGGGAAAGGATCTTTACCTATCCTAAATCAGATAGGGGACTAATATCCAACATATATAAAGAACTCAAGAAGGTGGACTTCAGAAAATCAAATAACCCCATTAAAAAATGGGGCTCAGAACTGAACAAAGAATTCTCACCTGAGGAATACCGAATGGCAGAGAAGCACTTGAAAAAATGTTCAACATCCTTAATCATCAGGGAAATGCAAATCAAAACAACCCTGAGATTCCACCTCACACCAGTCAGAATGGCTAAGATCAAAAATTCAGGTGACAGCAGATGCTGGCGAGGATGTGGAGAAAGAGGAACACTCCTCCATTGTTGGTGGGAGTGCAGGCTTGTACAACCACTCTGGAAATCAGTCTGGCGGTTCCTCAGAAAACTGGACATAGTACTACCGGAGGATCCAGCAATACCTCTCCTGGGCATATATCCAGAAGATGCCCCAACAGGTAAGAAGGACACATGCTCCACTATGTTCATAGCAGCCTTATTTATAATAGCCAGAAGCTGGAAAGAACCTAGATGCCCCTCAACAGAGGAATGGATACAGAAAATGTGGTACATCTACACAATGGAGTACTACTCAGCTATTAAAAAGAATGAATTTATGAAATTCCTAGCCAAATGGATGGACCTGGAGGGCATCATCCTGAGTGAGGTAACACATTCACAAAGAAACTCACACAATATGTATTCACTGATAAGTGGATATTAGCCCCAAACCTAGGATACCCAAGATATAAGATATAATTTGCTAAACACATGAAACTCAAGGAGAATGAAGACTGAAGTGTGGACACTATGCCCCTCCTTAGATTTGGGAACAAAACACCCATGGAAGGAGTTACAGAGACGGAGTTTGGAGCTGAGATGAAAGGATGGACCATGTAGAGACTGCCATAGCCAGGGATCCACCCCATAATCAGCATCCAAACGCTGACACTATTGCATACACTAGCAAGATTTTATTGAAAGGACGCAGATGTAGCTGTCTCTTGTGAGACTATGCCGGGGCCCAGCAAACACAGAAGTGGATGCTCACAGTCAGCTAATGGATGGATCATAGGGCTCCCAATGGAGGAGCTAGAGAAAGTAGCCAAGGAGCTAAAGGGATCTGCAACCCTATAGGTGGAACAACATTATGAGCTAACCAGTACCCCGGAGCTCTTGACTCTAGCTGCATATATATCAAAAGATGGCCTAGTCGGCCATCACTGGAAAGAGAGGCCCATTGGACTTGCAAACTTTATATGCCCCAGTACAGGGGAATACCAGGGCCAAAAAGGGGGGAGTGGGTGGGCAGGGGAGTGGGGGTGGGTGGATATGGGGGACTTTTGGTATAGCATTGGAAATGTAAATGAGTTAAATACCTAATAAAAAATGGAAAAAAAAAATAAAAAAAAATGTTGTACATTTACACATGGCAATTTACTCATGCATTAAAAATAAAATGAAACAAGAAACAGAAGCCTAGAGAATGAGAAAGGTTTTCACCAGTGTTACATCTGATAGAGGACTAATGTTCAAAATATATAAAGGACTCAAGAAACTAGACATCAACAAACAAAAAAGTCCTAACAAAAATGGGGTGCATATCTGTACAGACAATTCTCAAAAGAAGAATCTCAAATATCTGAGAAAAAAAAAGATATGTTCAATATCCTTCAGAATGGGGGAGAGGCTGTGTGATGGAGGTACTGGGAGGAGAGGAGGACACTGATATTGGTATATAAAGTGAATTAATAAGTACGAATAAAAAACAATTATGTTACTATAAGCTACACACTGGAATGTTGAGTAGAAATGATAGCTATTTAGATATTTAAACCCAAGAGTGAAACAAATATCAGAAGTCAACTTGGAGTTGTATTATCTGTGACATTACACGAGCACTTGAGTTGTTGTTAAAACAACAATAATCTAAACAAGGGGGCGCACAGTTTCAGATAGGAAAACGTACACAGAGCAAACCTTACATTGTTTCACACACATCTCATGTTGACAGATAGGGAATGAAGTCTGTGTACACCCTGAAAATTTAGAAACTTTTTGACAGCTTAGTCTCTTTAATATGAGCCACTCGTTTAAACAAATAAATGAAATGATTCCTAATGATATTCTGATATACTCATAGATTGACACCTAGTCCTGTTGTCTTCCTAGAGGCTTTATCAAGCCACTCATGCAACCAGATGCAGAGACTCACAGACAAATATGACATAAACTTAGGGAATCCAAAGATGTAAGATTATAAGAGCCAGAGGAGTCAAAGACACTACAATAAAACCCATAGAATCAACTGACCTAGACTCATAGGGTCTCATGAGACTGAATTCTCAACCAGGGAGTCTGCCATAGGTTCTGTGCAAATATGTTACAGTTGTGTAGCTTAGACATCTTTTAAGACTCCTAACAGTTGGAGAACAGGCTTTCTCTTACTCTGTTGCCTGCTTTGGGGAATGGTTTCCTCCTACTGGATTGCCCTTTCCAGCCTTAGTTTGAAGGAATATGCTTAATCTTACTGCCATTTGATGAGTCATATTTGTTGATATCCAAAGGAGCCCAATTCTTTTCTGAAGAGAAACTAAGGAATGATTAATGAGGTGGGGATGGACTTGGGGGAGAAGAAGGGGGAGATGTTATATATGAGATATATGAAAGAATGGATTTTAAAATGTTATTTAAAAAGAAAGAAATATAACAGCATTCTGGTACAGGAACTATGCAGATAAAATAAAACTATAAACAGAACGTATGTGATGTCGGGGACCCAGGTGTCTATTAGTCTCAGTCAACATGACAGCTTTGATAGTACTTCTATCTTCTATTTAAACCAGAGCTGGCTAAATACATAGGTGAGCTCAGTCATGCCATATGTGACAGAAGAGTCACTTAAATCATTGTGATTTTGTGAAATGTGTGGTATCTTCTAATTAAGCTATCAAGTTTAACATTTTTTTTAAATTAAAACCAAAGCATGTCATGTAGACAAAGTAAAATATGAAAAATTATGCAATTAGTTATGACCATATTTGCTTTGAGGAAGAATATAATTATTATAAGAAAGCATATTTATCATTGAAATGTGTTCTAGTTAAGCTTCATAGCTATTCCTAATCTGGTAATATGTAGTGCCAAATGTTACAAAGTATAAATGCTCTGCTGTAAAATAAATATGTATAATTCACTTCAAATAATAAATGTTATTCTAATGCAGAATAGGGTGAGAAAGAGAACTGAAAGGTAAAAATCAAAATTGAATCGTATTTCTTCATTCTGGTGTGATTTTTTTTTTTTTAATGTGGATAGTTTGGAGGTTTTTGCCTGTGTTATATGATTTTCAGCAGTTCTTAAACTCAACAATGGTGTCAGATTCCCGTTCAGTTTCCTGCTTGGATGCTGATGACCATCCTGTGGGTGAGGATGGGCTCATGAGGGGATGCTTTAGAGAACACAGAGTGGATGGTCTTGTAGTCAGAAGGCTTCTAGGAAATGATGAGCGCTGAAAAAAAAATACGAAGGAGGGAATACAAGATTTTCACTTGTATAGGAAAATAAGAAAAAAAGCAGGATGCATATTTGTAGGAGCTCGGATGAATGAGAGTGTTACTGATTAGGGCACGTGTCATGTGATAAGGAAGGTGTCAACTCCCACAATTACTTCCAAAGACGAAGGTCAGTAATAGCCTGAATTAATCTGTCAAATTATGTCAAGGAGATGAACAGTAGATGAATCAGAGAAAGTTGAGGGAAATATTACTCACTAGATCTCTGTCATTGGTCATGGAAAATTGCTGTGGGGAATATTCTCTAGGCTTATCTGTGACAACTAAATTCTTAGAGGTTGTGTCTTCTTTCCTCTTCTGTGTATTTAAGAGAAGCTACTATTATGGCTCACCCATGATTACTGTAATCATCCATCCCATACTTTAGGTTGATCAAAAAGCATAAAATCTAAAAAAAACCAAAATAACCAACATTATGGTATCAGTATTTGAAAATTCAAATTATTATGAAATCATTCATTACTGAAGGAGTTCACAGAATCATCCTATTGCCAACTTGATATTTTACAGTTATATTCAAATGGAGAGCATAGTTTTCACTCAGAACTATGATAATCAGTGCTATTGTCCTATTTTGTTCTGATATACAATCAAGTCATATTTTTTAAAAAAACAATTCCCATTTTGATGTTTCCTATTTTTTAATCATCAAATTATTGGGTTTTTTGGTTTCTTTTTAATTATTTTTTTACACTCCATACATTATCTCCCACCCCATCTACCCTCTGATTGTTCCCCATCCCATACCTTCTACCCAAACCCCTGTCTCCAGGTGGATGTCCCATCCCTCACTCCACCAGACCTCTAAACTCTCTGGGGCCTCCAGTCTCTTGAGGGTTAGGTGCATCATCTCTGATTCAACATAGAAGTCCTCTACTGTATTGTGTTGGGGGCCTCATATAAGCTGGTGTATGCTGTCTGTTTGGTGGTCTAGTGTCTGAGAGATCTTTCAAGTCCAGATTAATTGAGGCTGATGGTCCTCCTACAGGATCAACCTTCTTCTCAGCTTCTTTCAGCCTTCAATATTCAACAACAGGGGTCAGCTTCTTCTGTCCATTGGTTGGGTGCAAATAACTGCATCTGACTTTTTCAGCTGCTTGTTGGGTCTTTCTGAGGGCACTCATGATAGGTCCCTTTTTATGAGAGCTCCATAGCCTCAGAAATAGTGTAAGGCCTTGGGACCTTCCTTTGAGCATGTTAAATTATTGTTTTTATCACTTCAAAATATTATACTAAATTAACAAAACTTGATTTATGACAGATATTTATGTATGGCTTAGACTGTGAAAAGTAACTATATCTTATTTTCTGTTCTTATTTGAGTAACATATTTTCAGTTAGGTTTTTGGGAGAAGCCATCTTTTTTTTTTTTTTTTTTTTTTAGATATTTTCTTTATTTACATTTTCAAATGTTATCTCCTTTCCTGGTTTCCCCTTCCAACCCCCCCACCCCCACCTTGTTCACCAACTCACTCACTCCTGCTTCCTGACCCTGGCATTCCCCTATATTGGGGCATAGAACCTTCACAGGACCAAGGGCCTCTCCTTCCAGTGATGACTGACTAGGAAATTGTCTGCTACATATGCAGCCAGAGCCATGAGTCCCACCATGTGCTTTCTTTGGTTGGTAGTTTAATCCCAGGGAGCTCTGGGGGTACTGGTTAGTTCATATTGTTGTTCCTCCTATGGGGCTGCAAACCCCTTCAGCTCCTTGGGTACTTTCTCTAGCTCCTTCTTTAGGGACCCTGTGCTCCATCCAATAGATGGCTGTGAGCATCACTTCTGTATTTGTCAGCGGGGAGCCATCTTTCATAGCAAAAAGTATGTATAATTATTGAACATGAAAATTAATGATATTTAAATATAGCTCAGGAATCTATATTACATCCAGTTCATATATTAATGCTATATCCTTAGCTGTTTACAGTGAACATGGATTGCAAAATATATATTGTATCAAAAATATGTATCCTCTCCTTTTGTGTGACCTTGTACTTCTTTGGTTTTTCTTTTTAGCCACTTGAATTGCAGTAAGGATGATTCAACTATTTTTTAAATGTCTTTTATAAGTATATTAATTCATCTGAAAACATTTGAATGTAAGCACAAACTTTACAATTTGATTTGATATCTTGACTTTTATTGGAGATAAATATTTTTGTTATGTGTGTATATGTATCAGGTATGAGCAAATGAATCCTCAAGGACCTGTATAGTCATGCTCTTGTAATAAAAAGAAAAGAAAAAAACTAGAAAACTTTGGTCAATGTTTTAACTCATGTCATAATTATATTTTATTTAAAACTTATTTAAAGGTACTTGTGTGTGCTTTCTTGTCAGGATGAACAACAGTTTCCCTCAAAACTCAAATTAGGTATTTGTGAGTTGCCCATTTTGGGTCTGAGAAAAAAAATTGTCCTCTGCAAGAGCAGCCAGCTTTCTTAGCCACTGAGCCACCTCTCCAGTCTCCTAATAAATTATCATTCTAACATGCATCATAATGGAAACTTAGTTCTACATTGAGAGGACTGGTACTTACTTAAGAATCAAGTGGCGGGCTGGTGAGATGGCTCAGTGGGTAAGAGCACCTGACTGCTCTTCCGAAGGTCCAGAGTTCAAATCCCAGCAACCACATGGTGGCTCACAACCATCCATAAGGAGATCTGACTCCCTCTTCTGGAGTGTCTGAAGACAGCTACAATGTACTTACATATAATAAATAAATAAATCTTTAAAAATAAATAAATAAATAAATAAGTAAATAAAACAGGATGTCTAATCCTGTAGAAAGGTTAAAAAAAAAAAAAAGAATCAAGTGGCTCACTCATCCCTAACCCGCGTCTTCCTTACTGATCTCTTTGTTCTGAAGACAATTTGACAACTACTTGCATTGTATATGTATCTATATACATGAACTTATGTGATTATATAAAATCTTAGAACAAAAGAAAATGGGATAAAACTGATATTTGTCTTTTTGAGCCTGGCTAAACTCACTAAGACCTGTTGCATGACTTTTCCTGCAAAAGGCATAAGTTTATTACTTTTTTCAAAAAGGTTTATTTATTATTATATGTGAGTTCCATATAGCTGTCTTCAGATACATCAGAAGAGGGTGTCAGATCTCATTACAAATGGTTGTGATAACGTGGTTGCTGGGATTTGAACTCAGGACCTTTGGAAGAACAGTCAGTGCTCTTAACCACTGAGCCATCTCTCCAGCCCAAGTTTATTACTTCTTATGGAGGAAAAATCTATTGTGTAGATATAGCAGACTTTTTAAAATGTGTTTCGTTTGGGGATACATATGTCAGTTTAGTAGTGTAGGTATTGAGAGTAGAACTGAAAAAAATGACGTTTCAGAATCTGTGTAATATATTAAGATATTTATAAATCTACATAAGTGTTCTAATTTAATCTATTGTAAAAACAACTTTAAAAGTATAAAGAGATGGCATTGTTGCATAGAAATAATATCTTAAGATAAAATATTAAGAAGCTATATTTATCTTGCTTCTGCTTTTCTCAATTACCTTTCTTATACAAAACGCGGGGCTGTGAATGAGGCCCACCCTTATGTCTGTCTTCACACATGCTCTCTCTCAAAAAAGAAAATACTAAAATAACAGTGAAGAGGACATTTTTACAAACATGGTCTATTTGTTAGTTTCCTTTGAGAAAAAAAAATCACTATTTGTTGATCACATATAAATAATTTAATACACATCCTGACTTGTGGATATCCAATCATGGATACCCAGGGGTAGTGAAGTCTCTGAAAGTAATGACATGACATTGTGACTCTTTGTTTAGAAACTTATCATAAGTGGTTCTGGGGAGAAGAAGAAGAAGGAGAAGAAGAAGAAGAAGAAGAAGAAGAAGAAGAAGAAGAAGAAGAAGAAGAAGAAGAAGAAGAAGAAGAAGAAGAAGAAGAAGAAGAAGAGGGAAGAGGGAAGAGGGAAGAGGAGGAGGAGATGAAAAAGAAAGGAGGAGGAGATGGAGGAGAATGGAGGAGGAAGAGGAGGAGAAGAGGAGGAGGACAAGGAGGAGAAGAAAGAAGGAGAGGGAGAGGGAGAGGAAGAGGAAGGAAGAAGAAGAAGACAATTTTTGAGGAAAAGTCATGCAGTAAGTAACATCTGTAAAGCTCTCCATCTTCCTCTGAAGACACTTCCGTCCTTTGAAAGTTCATGAAAGGTTATGCAGATCCCTATATCTTCTCATTGATATAGCATACACTTAATTATGCCACAGATAGTACTGGTTTTTTTGTTTTTGTTTTTGTTTTTGTTTTTGTTTTTGTTTTTGTTTTTTGAGACAGGGTTTCTCTGTGTAGCCCTGGCTGTCCTGGAACTCACTGTGTAAACCAGGCTGGCCTCAAACTCAGAAATCCACCTGCCTCTGCCTCCCAAGTGCTGGGATTAAAGGCATGCGCCACCACTGCTTGGCCACAGATAGTACTTAACAGCACCTTTATTTATCCTACTTTAATTTCATTCCAAGAATGATGTCATCACAAGCCCTTTCTCTCCATTTATTTGTGGAAACAATGCTTCAATACGTAGTACAATGTTTCCACATCGCATTGCAACCTGTGTTTATCATGAGTAGACTAATGTTGGGAATCCTGGGGGTATGAAAACAAAGCAGTGTCATCATCAATACCTGTCAGTCAAATAACATCAACATGTTCTACCTCTGGTAAGGCTGTCTTCCATCTCATCACTTTAGGTAGCATTTGGGAGTTATGCACTATGTTCTGTAATTACCACAAACACAAAATACAAACACACTGAAATATACTCACACACATCTATACTCTAACCCTTCATTTACTACACCTTTTGAAAGATTCAAAATATGTAGGCCACACCCAAGAAAGTGTTAAACTCAGGAAGGATGAGTGTCTAATTAAATTTGAAATTATTATGCTTTATTAAATACTTTTTATTTTGTAATATACAAATGTATGGTTATTTTATACTTTGGTGTTATTATAACACTTTATTTTGTTTCGTTTTAATTAGTTGCAACTTGCCTATTGGGAAGTTGTCTAAACAGAAAGACTAAAAATCAAGTATTTGTTCAGTACAGAGAATTGGTATCCCATTAGTCCCAGCTTGGCCCTGAAAACCCTGAAGATTCCTCAAGAGCTCCTCAATGATCTCCCATCTGTGTTGAAATTCAAAAGAAGTGGCTTCCAATATTAGCAAAGAAATTGATTTTTAAAGATGAATTATGTGTGGTTGGTGAGATGGCTCAGCTGATAAAGGCCCTTGCCGCTTAGTCTAATAAGTTAAGTTCAATCTTTAGGACCCACAGAATGACAGAAGAATATTAATAGTTACATTAAGTTGTCTGGTGACATCCCCATCAATAGCATCTTACACACCCACACCCACATACGTACAAAATGAGTAAACAGTTGTTATAAATTTACACACCTCATCACTGACTCAGGTTTTCCATGTTCAGATCACTTCGTCACTTTGTCATGTGATCCCTATGTGTTCATTTTGGGGAAATTTTAGTGCCAAGCTAAAATGACAACAAAGGAAATCATACTAAAGCTGGGTCTAGGCACTAGCTAACACAGGCACGCACACATGCGCGCGCGCGCGCATACATACACACACACACACACACACACACACACACACACACACACACACAGTTGCTTACAAAGACAAAGGAATGTGGAATCAGCAGAGCCAGGTGAAGATGTAACATTGTGGAACACTGACTAGAGTCAGAGCTTTAGCTGACCTCTGTTGATAAACACCATGTCAAACACACTGGAACATTGTTTCATGCATAAGATATTACATGTTATGGTACAGTAGACTCTCAGAACTGGGCAATATTACTGCAGTCAAATTTATTCCCAACAGAGTTGGAAAACTCCTGCATATGGCCCTTGAGTACTTAGGGTTGTAATTACATACTGAGAGATAATTCCTTTGGTTAAATTCATTTGCTCACAAATGTGCTAATTTTGTTGCTAAACTTTAGCCGGTTTATATTATATGAATTATTACTGACACACTCTTACAGTTTGACTACTTTAACATATTCATTTGAATTAATTTTGCTCTTTCAATTATAAATATAAACCAAATAATATTATTTGCTATATTAATCAGGGTCATAAATAAATTTAAATAGTATTACTTACTTCTTATAAACAGATTTTCATAAAACACATTTATTATTTTTTCAATATGTATCTCACAACCTATAATTAACTTATCTATTTTATTTATAAAAACATTTTACCAGTAACTCTAAATTATCTTAGAATATAATATGGTGCTCATTCACTTAATATCAGAAAACTTACTGCCTACATTGAGTAAGTGACTATTATGCTATTGAAGATTGCTTAATAAACATTTATCTCTGGGTAACTAGGAAAGGTTCTTTGTGCACTCATAACAGTTACCCTATGGTTAAGGTCTCTTCATTCTCTTCCCTAGAATTTAAGTTCAGTTCCTACTGCCTACCCATAGAAAGGCCTCACAATGCCTGATATTCCAACACTAGATGATCTGATGTTCTCTTCTTATCAGTACAAACACCCGATAGACGATAGACAAATGGCATATACTCATAAGGACATGTGCAAGCCTGTGCGTGAGCACGCACACACACACACACACACACACACACACACACACACACACACACTCACACTAACTATAGGACAAAAGTAAACAATCCAGAACTAAGTCTTATTGTCATGAGGAAAGACAACATTTAAATTTTTAATTCATTTTTATTTTTTGAGACTTCCTTCTTTAAACATTTTTCATTATATTATAACTCCAAATTTTGCCTCCCTCCTGGTGTCCTCTCCCAGAAATCTTCACCTTTCTCCCTTCTCTTTTGCCTCTGTATGGGTGTTCCCCCATGCACTCACCCCATCACTTACCCACCATGCATCCCCCTTCCTTGGGCATCAATTCTCTACAGGATTAGGCACATTATCTCCCACTGAGAGCATAAAAGGCAGTCATATGCTATGTAGGCCACAAACCATCCCATATATGTTCTTTGGTTAGTGGTTTAGTCTCTGGGAACTCTGAATGGCCCAGGTTGGAGGATACCATTGTTCATCCTATGGGGTTGCCATCCCCTTTAGTTCCTTCAGTCTTTCCCCTAACTCTTCCAAAGGGTAGCTGATTTCAGTCCAATGGTTGGCTGTAAGTATCTACATCTGTCAAAGTAAGCTGCTGGTAGAACCTCTCAGAGGACAGCCATGCTTGGTTCCTGTATGTAAGCAAAATATGACATCAATAATAGTGTCAGGGTTTGGCCTGTTCATGGAATGGATCCCAAGTTAGGCCAGTCACTAGATGGCCTTTCTTTCACGTATCAATATTTGCTGCCTGGGTGTGCTTCTTTCTCAGGGTATCCAGAACCATTTGCATCTGGCTGGACTGGAGAGAGAAGTAACGGGTAGGTGAAGACAAGATTTTGGTCTTCAGTGAGTATGCTGTAGAACACACACTCAGGAACATCTGGGGAGAACTGGTTCAGTTTAATTGGGTGCAAGGGAGGTGGCCAGGGTCTCTGGGGCAAGATATGTGTGGCTTTGTACAACTGTTCAATTGGCCAGGACAGGGGTGTTGGAAGATGCTTCATCACCTGCATACACATGGGTTGTTGGGTGTCTGTGCAGGGACCTTATAAGGTCAAACAAGGAGTGTAGCCTGATAACTGTCAGGGTAATAAATTCATACTAGAGTTGATAATGGGAGAGATGTCTTTACGGTGCCAGGTTGGGAGAAGGTAGGGAGTCAACTCCTGCTGTCCTCATGTGAGGTATCCTGGTTGAAGTTCTCTTCTAACCCTCCTTAATCCTGGACCATCATGATCTTAGAAATACTGTATTTGCATCATGTCCTCCCCATCCTCTTCACCTCCAAATCCTCCAGTGCCCTCTTTCTATTAAACATATGCCCGTTTCTTTTCTTAATTACACACACACACACACACACACACACACACACACACACACACACACAATTGATCATATTATCCATACATCTGTATCTACATCTCTTTGACCATCACCATCACGCCAACATATATACATATGTAAATATTAATGCAGCCTATTGAGTCACTTTACTACCATTTACATGTATATGTGTTTAGGGAGGAGCACCTGTTATTGATATAAGGGGGATTCTCCCACATGAAATCTCAAAAATATGGTCATCTGACCATGACCTGCACAGTGACATCAGCTAAAATGACTCCTTCAAAGGATACTAAAAGACTGCCGCAAAGAATACACACTAGCCATACTCCACTCACAAGCCAAATGGAGGAGTATGGAAATGATTGCATTGGAAAAACTGTAAAAAATTCAAATAAAAATGTGTGAAGTAAAATTGAGAGGACAGAACTGATGATGGGTATTTGAGTAGTCATTAGTGATCTGTGTAAATGTAGCTTTGAAGTTATGAGTAAATTACAGACACATGCTGAAGACATTTGGCTCAAAGGAAAGTAGAGGAAAATAAGGCTACATAACATGAGAGGTTATAAGCACAGGTTTTCCTTGAGTCATTTAACAAGGTTCACTAATAGGGTATCTTTGTACTTGAGAGGAAAATTGAGTGTACAGGAGGCAACCCAGTCCCTGGGACCAGATCAACAGTATTATGTGTTAGCCTCTACTTTTGTCCATAACTGAGCCAAAGTATCAGGATTTGTGTTCACCCTATTGGCCGTTTCACAATCTTCAACTCCATTCTTTCTTGCATGGGGATTAGGGCAATATGTAGAATAGGCATTTATTGCATATCTGTTGAAAGGGTTTTAAATCACTGTCATGCTAAAACAGGTATGCTTTACATAATCTATTGCTGCTTGCAGTGACCCTATTTCAGTTCACCAAGGTACTTATTGTCTGACTTAAATTTTGAGCACAATTTTGATGTTAGACTATAGTACATGAAAATGTACTGCAGTAGAGAAATTTGATAATAAAATAAAATGTGAGCTGGAAATGAAGCATTTAATACAGACAATTAATATAAATTTTGAATGTTCATTTTCCTGATAAAAATAAGGTGGAAACTGGAGGCATAAGGTGAGAGTGGGTAAATGGGCGGAGAAGCACCTTCAAAGAGGCAAAGGGGATATTAGTGAGGGGAGATGGGATGTGAATTAGTGTAGGGGTACCCAGGAAGGGGGATATCTTTTAAAATGCAAACAAATAAAATGATTAATTAATAAAAATCATAAATTGAGTTATTATATATATTTCTTCTATATGAAGTCATCAAACATTATTATATAAACTTCCTAATTCCAAGTATTCATTTGTTAGTTTTGCCTTACAAAATGACATACATGGTAAAAATTTAACCTAGCTTGGGATTTTGTTCTGGGCAAATAGATATATTCATTTAATTATGTGTACTGCTTCTCAAGTATATGTACTTAACTGCAGTATTATTTTCATGGATTCATTACTTTTTAGACAAAAGAGATCAAAATAAATAAAGATCAGTGAAACGCTGGTTTCTTGGTTTTACAAAAAAAATTAAGGTTTTGTTGAAATTATTAGTTCTATCACAGGAATTTAATTATCCTTACATTTATAATGTATGACTCATTACTTTCATTTACATATGAGAACATCATAGCCAATTTAGGAAATACTTTTTGGGCACAAGTCAGTGGCAGCTATGTGCAGATTCTATTATGAAATTCAAATCATTTAACGGTTTTGAGTCAAAATATCAGATGCCTTTTATATCTCTATCTTAACAATGACAAAATAGAAATTAATGTAGTATGTGCCCTGTCGATATTACATGGTAATTTGTAGTTCATGAATTATAACCAGGAAATTTAGATTGACAATATATTATTCTGTCTTTAAGAGCAATAAAAGGTTCAAAGAGAATGTGGTGGAGCCCATGCTTAAATACTGAAAAGTAGTGTTTTAGAGCATTTGAACTGAGATAGTACAGTTAGAAATTCTCCCTCTCCCTCTCCTTCTCCCTCCCCTTCCTCCTCTTCTCTCTTCCCCTCCCCCTCCCTCTTATGTTGTTCTTCTGGTAGTATTTGGGTCTTGAAACCTTATTATTTTCTATGAACAATGAATCTTCAAAGTAGTTCATAGAAACACAGTCAAATCCTATCTTAGAAATAAGACTGCACTGGTGTGCTCTGAGTTGTCACTGTTGAGATATCCTGTCACATATATGTCTTAGCACTGCAACAGTGTCTGCCATGCTAGCTAAAACAGTGGTAATTTTATTTGGCTTACTCCATTTACATAGCTGGATGGAAGACTAACATTCTCAAGAAAGAGAATAATGAAAACATGGAAAACCACAAGGTTTACATTCACTGTTGCCCAAGGATGAAGCTATATGCAATTTCCTAATTTGTGTCTTTTTTAGCCTTTTAATAGATAAAATTTCCCAGGAATCCTAGGGAGAAGAGACATGTAGTAGGAGTTCACCATGAGACAGGTGAAGGTACAAGAGAAGAAGGGCCACAAATCAGGTGGAGAAGGAGGAAGAGGGGTAGGTAGAGTGAACAGGACAGGGAGGGGGAGGGAGAGGGGGAGGGGGAGGAAGAGGGAGAGGGAGGGGGAGGGTGAGGGGAGGGGAGAGGGAGAGGGAGAGGGAGAGGGAGAGGGAGAGAGGGAAAGAAGAACAAGAAGGAAAAGGAGAAGGAGGAGAAGGAGGAGAAGGGGAAGGGGAAGGGGAAGGGGAAGCAGAAGCGGAAGCAGAAGCAGCTTGCCATGAGGTTGGGCATGATGAGGAGTAATGGAATTCTCCAGGACAGACAGCTACAGAAAAGTAAGCCAAGGAAAGCTTAAATACTAGTAACTAGGAAGTAACCAGGTAACACAGAAGCTTAGGAATATTTGCTCAGTTGTTATTCTTAAAGCATGTTGAATGAATCAATAAGTCTCTTCTGCCCAGTCATTGGCTCTTCAGCTTTTTATTAATAGATCAGATAATTGGGGAGCAGTTATTACTCTTCATTGATACAGGAGATTCTTCAGTATTCATTACAATGCCCATTGTCTAGACTGTATCTTATGGCACAGAAATCATTGTCTTAGTCAGAGTTTTTATTCCTGCATAGAACATCATGACCAAGAAGCAAGTAGGGGAGGAAAGGATTTATTCAGCTCACATTTCCACTTTGCTGTTCATCACCAAAGGAAGTCAGGACAGGAACTTACACAGGGCAGGAACTTGGAGGCAGGAGCTGATGCAGAGACCATGGAGGGTGCTGCTTACTGACTTGCTCAGCTTGCTTTCATATGGAACCCTGAACTACCAGAGCAGGGATGGCACCACTCCCAATGGGCCCTCTCTCCTTGATCACTAATTGAGAAAATGCCATACAGCTGGATCTCATGGAGGCATTTTCTCAAGGGAAGCTCCTTTCTCTGTGGTAACTCCAGCTTGTGTCAAGTTGACACACAAAACCAGCTAGTACAATCGCCATCTTTATATACAGTACACAAGACTAAACCCCATCTTTCCATTTTAGTCCAAGAAAAGGCCTTTCTCTTATATTAATAAACTATCTACAATAAGAACAATTATAAAACAATTATGATAACTATCAGTTAAAGATTACAATCATCATGCCCAGCCTATTTTTATTTGGCAAGTTTGGAAAAAGTATTCTACTATGTGGCCCATCTTGTTGAGTTCAGAGTTCTATACATAAATCATTTTCTATCAAGACTTTCATTTATCAATGAAAAAAATACTTAGATCTAAAAAAAAATCTCTTTAAAAGATTTCCTTAAATCCTAAAAAATTTTAAGCATAATTAGGAAACTATAACTATCTAATCTTCAACATCATTAGAGACCAGAAAAGGAAATACTATTACCTGAGTGTGCAGGAAGTGTAGAACCAACAGCTTCCAAAACAATAGAAATGACAGATAGCTGCCCAGACAGTCATCCAAGATTTCTCTATAAAGTTGGAGCATCCATGTTCAGCCTTCTTGCTCAGAATATGATAGACTTTTTTGTAATGCAAGATCTATGAAGGAATTGCCTACCTTGTCCTTGAAAAGTTTGACAGTTGACTTCCCTGTGTCCTGTTTGTCCAGTTTGAACAGTATTTTTTTCTAGAGTTGAAACAAGGGCAGCTTTTTGCCCAATATTTAGCTTGCCACAAACTCTATATGGAGGATCTTCAATGCTCATCATCTTCCTTGAAGTAGAATGCCAGGAATTGAGATGGTTCACTGAAAAGAAAGAAAAAAAAAAGCCTTTTAATAGCTAAATGTCCTTAAATGCCATGATCTGTGGCTCTCTGAGGTTTTGGGAGATCATCTATTTAAGTGTATCTAATTAGGGTACATGCTTGTTTTTAGCTACTTACTATCTATTCAACTTTGAAAACATCTTTCTGTAATTAACTAGACAAGTAATTAATAACAAATCAGCAATGGTTCTCTGCTATTTGTTTGAGCATGTGAAAGACATCAAACTTTTTGTCTGTTTAGAGTGTATAACCGAAGTATAATATGAATTTCCATTAATGCCATGTGAAATTGTAGAATGTAATGGACTCTGTAGCCAACAAAATTTATTGGCTATGAATAGACCTACTTATCTCTAGCTGTCTCAGAGCCATTCTCATGTAGAGCGATCCGCATTCGTATTACCCATTTTGTTGTTCTTTCTGGTTTCATTGTTCATGTCTGAAGCCAAGATTTTCAAAAATTCACCCCTGGTCAAATATAATTTTTTATTTCTTTTGAAATAAAAGCAAATTATCTTCCCTAATACAACACATTTCCTCTCTTCTATTCTGAGGTTATCACACTTATCACATATTTACCCTGATTTAATTTAGCAGGCCTTTCTAAAATCCAGTCCTTTTTGGCAGCTGTGCTATCTGTCTCACAGGCATTTAAAAAAATTTAAAATCAGCAAACATTATCTAAACTGTCATTGGGAGCTTCTACTTTCCCATTCCGTTCTTTATCATTTCTTTTAAAGTCCTGTTAGGTTTCTTCATAATTACTTGACCTGTATGATTGTAAGGTATATTTGTAACATTTTCTATGCCACAATATCTAAAATTTGTTACAATGTAATGAATACACATATAGAAGCACCAATCAGCTTCAATCTGTAAAGGCGTTTCAAGAGAGCTATCACCGCTAACTAATGCTCAATCTAAGAATCAGCCTTTTGAGAATTTAGAGCAGAAGCCCCTTGGGATTCTGAACATGTATCAACTGTTTGATGTATTCACATACATATGTTTCTTAATTCTCCAAACTCTAGAAAATGAAACGTATAAGCTATTGTGTGACATTTCTCTAGGTATCATCGTTAAGCAGAACTTAGATTCTTTTTTTTTTTACATTAATTGACAATGTTATCTCCCTTCTCAATCCCCTGTCCATGAGATCCCTACCCTATCCCTCTCCTCTTTGCCCCTAAGAGAGTGCTCCCTCCTCCCAGTCCCACCTCACTCCTCTAGTCTCTGGGACATTTTAGTGGTTCCCCCTGCCCTCCACTATGCACAGTTTCATATTTCCATTCATTGTCCTGGCCCTCTGGCCTTCTCTGCTGTCTACCCCCATAGCAGATCCTGCTCCACTTTCCCCTGCTCCCACCCAGATCCCTCCCTCCCTCTGCCTCCAGTGATTGTTTTGTTCCCCTTCTAAGTGGATTGAAGCATCCATACTTGGGCCCTCCTTCTTGTTAAGCTTAATATGGTCTGTAAGTTGTCTCATGGGTATTCTGAACTTTTTGGCTAATATCCAATTATCATTGAGTACATACCGTGTATGTCATTTTGGGTCTGAGTTACCTCACTCAGGAAGATATTTCTAGTTCCACCCATTTGCATGCAAAATTCATGATGTCCACATTTTTAATAGCTGAGTAGTATTGCATTGTCTAACACATTTTCTGTATCCATTCTTTGGGTGAAGGGAATCTGGGTTGTTTCCAGCTTCTAGTTATTACAAAGAAGGCTGCTATGAACATAGTGGATTACTTGTCCTTGTGATATGGTGGAACATCTTTTGGGTGTATGCCCACAAGTGGTATAGCTGGGTTATAATAATTCAGGTAGAATTATTTCCAATTTTCTGAGGAACCACCAGATTGATTTTCAGCATGGTTGTACCAGTTTGCAATCCCACCAACAATGGAGGAGTGTTCCTCTTTCTTCACATCCTCACCAGTATCTGCTATTGCCTGAGTTTTTTTTTTTTTTTTTTTAATCTTAGCCATTCTGATTGGTGTAAGGTGGAATCTCAGGGTCATTTTGATTTGCATTTCCATGATGACTAAGGGTTTTGAATATTGCTTTAGGTGCTTTTCAGCCATTGGAGATTCCTCATTTGAGAAATCTTATCTTAGCTTTGTACCCTGTCTTTTAATTGAGTAACTTGGTTTTCTGGAGTCTAACTTCTTGTGTTCTTTATATATTTTGGATGTTGGCCTTCTATCAGATGTAGGATTTGTAAAGATCTTTTCTCAATCCATAGGTTGCCTTTTTGTCTTATTGACAGTGTTCTTTGCCTTACAGAAGCTTTGCAATTTCATGAAGTCCTATTTGCCATTCTTGATCTTAGAATTGTAGCTATTGGTGTTCTGTTCAGGAAATATTCCCCTGTGCCAATGAGTTAAAGGCTCTTTTCCACTTTCTCTTCTATTAGATTCTGTGTATATGGTTTTGTGTGTAGGTGCTTGATCCACTTGGACTGGAGCTTTGTACAAGGAGATAAATATAGATAAATTTGCATTCTTCTACATGCAGACCTGCAGCTAGACCAGAATCCTTTGTTGAAGATACTTTCTCTTTTCCATTGTATGGTTTTGGGTTCTATGTCACAGATCAAGTGGTCATAGGAATATGAATTTATTTCTGGGTCTTCAATTCTATTCCAGTGATAAATCTGTCCCTGTGCCGATACTATGAGGTTTTTATCACTGTTGCTCTTTACAACAGCTTGAGGTCAGGAATGGTGATTCCCCAGAATTTCTTTTTCATTAAGAATTGTTTTTTACTATCCTGGGATTTTGTTATTGTATATGAAGTTGAGAATTGCTCTTGCTATCTCTGAGAAGAATTGAGTTGGTATTTTGGTGGGGATTGTATTGAATCTGTAGATTAAATTTGTTAAAATGGTCATTTTTACTATGTTAATATGAGCATGTGAGATCTTTCCATCTTCTGAGGTCTTCTTAATTTCTTTCTTCAGGGACTTGAAGTTCTTGTCATTGCTTGGTTAGAGTCACACCAAGATATTTTACATTTGTGACTATTGTGGAGAGTGGCATTTCTCTATTTTCTTTCTCAGTCTGTTTATCCTTTTGTAGAAAAGGGCTACTGACTTGTTTGAGTTAATTTTATAACCTGCCACTTGGCTGAAGTTGTTTTTCAGGTGTAGGAGTTCTCTAGTAGATGTTTTTGTGTTTGCTTACATAAACTATCATATCACCTGCAAATAGTGATACCTTGACTCTTCCTTTCCAAGTTATATCACTTTGACCTCCTTTCGTTGTCTAATTGCTCTAGCTGGAACTTTGAGTACAATGTTGAACTTAGACTCTTAATTTAGAATACTGAATCTCTATGGGCTGCCATTCTAATTTCTCAAGCCTTTGTGGATTTTTATCATCTGTAACTATTTGGTTTGGGAATGGAACAAGGGACTGAGGAACATATTTTACATGACCAAGCAGACCTTGCTTCAAGGTTCTCTCAGCGTGTCTCAGTCCCTACTTGCCATACCCTGCTCCAACCACTGAACACTCCAGGTCAGGGGCAGGACTATTTTGTTGTTGTCTTCTTCTTCTTCTTCTTCTTCTTCTTCTTCTTCTTCTTCTTCTTCTTCTTCTTCTTCTTCTTCTTCTTCTTCTTCTTCTTCTTCTTCTTCTTCTTCCTCTTCCTCTTCCTCTTCCTCTTCCTTTTCCTCTTCTCCTCTTCTTCCTCCCCTTCCCCTCTCTCTCCTTCTCCTCCTTCTCTTCCTCCTTCCTATTCATCTCTTCATCTTCTTTTTTCTCTCTTTCTGCATGCACACCATTTCTCTCTACTTTCCCTCTCTTCCTTCCACACACTCATGACTCCCCTGGTGTCAATTCTTGGAGCCAGTGAACTTGCCAGAGAGCAACTTCCCAGTAAACCTGCCTTTGATGTAGTCTAATCTGTCTAGACTTGGCTCATTTTACTGGTAGATAGAGGACTTATCAGTAACTACCTTTTTTTTGTTGTCACTGTAGGTTCCTGATTGGATTCCTCTGCAGATTATTATTGATTTAAGGAATCCACTGATCTCTATGGTCAGATTCTAAGGCTTGTAACATAGCATTCTATCTTTTAATCCTTCCCTTATCTAAGTCTGCTTTATTCTGATATTTCTACAAAAGGATATACAAAACTGTAATCATTAATGGACATAAGATTATTTCCATGCTAACAGTCAAATCAAAATTATATGGGTACACATGTCTTTTTCTATGGTGTCCATTTCTTTTATATGGAAAATATTTTTCTTTTTAATCTCTCATTTTCTCCCTTCTCTTGAGATCTTTCCTTTATTCTTTCTCTGGAAACTTCACCTTATTTTTCTTTCTCCTTTCTCTGGAGACCACATTTTCTTTAAGTATTACTTTGAGCTCTTACTTCTTTCTAAACTTTTATGATATTTAATAACCAGTGTTTTTTCTTAAGTTCAATAAGCTTTAAGCCCAATAACTGGGCAGATATATTCCTCACTCTGCTTTCTAACTGCTTTCCAGAAACATGCCCTCAGTTTCTTACATTCGGTTTCTTTTTTTCTTGCTCTGATGTAACTGTGTGCCTTCCTGGAGAACTCCCTTGGTGACTCCTCCTCATGCCCTTCCTCACATCCATGGTGACCTGCCTCATGCTTCTTCTCCTGAATAGCTTAGAAAAATTATCCGGTTGTATTCACATTGGTTTTATAATATGCATTACATGGATTTTGAAATAGATTTTAAAGAATGCATTTATTTCCAAAGAGAATAGCTAACAAAGGTTCCAATTTACCAAATTTGTTTATCAGGTAAAAATCACTGAAAAAATGCTGAAGACCGTTCACATTGTGGGCGAGGAGGCAAGACAGCAGGCAGGGAGTTCGTTTGTCTTTGTTTTTGTTCTCTTCTTTTGCTGGAAGTATATATTGGGCTGGCAGGATGAGTAGTGGATAAAAGTGCTATCCATTTGCAAAATAATGTTTTTCAAATGTGCAAGACCCCATCCATAATCCATTACTTGTATAACAAAAATAATTCTTTTACATTTCATAATACCTAGCAATGTCAATATCTTACTGTGCACTGTGTTTCTAGCATACCCAAAGTATTAGGTAAGCAGAATTTTAAAGTGCTTTCTGCATAGTTTATAGGAGCAAAGTCGTTTGGATTGCCTGTCTACCTGTCAGAAGAGCAATACAGAGGAATGAGAAGCCATGTATTCTGTCTTCAGATATATTTGAGAATAATTTTGTGATAAAAAAAATTTTTCCATGTAATCTTGTGGTGGAAATCTAATATTTTATTTCTACCATGTGAATTTCTACACCCTACTATGATGACTCATGGTAATTATAACTGCCATAAAATTAGAAAAACAGTACCCATGTTCACAGTAACCATGGGGTAATACCGCCACATGTTAAGGATTATAGTGCTCAAACACATTGCTAATCTTGGGGTTCTCCATAGGGAGCTCTTTAATGCACACATAGTTATAAAGATGAAATGCTTTTAAACCACATGGTCTCTATAGGAAAACACATAAAGCATTTGTGGTAAGCAGCTATGAGCAGGCAATTGTTTGCACTAATTTCTATTATATTTTATTTATGTGCCTATTTTATGAGAGGCACTTTTTACCCTGTGGTGAGTCAAACTATGTAAATGCCTTTGCTAGCATTTGCGGTGCTTTACTTGTGTGACAATCGTGACTCAACAAGATTGCTAAGAACCATTGAGGTTAGCTCTGGTGCTTCCTCCCAGCTCCATGCTCTCAGAAATAAGACTCAGACCAAAATGCATTTACAAGTACCTTAGCAATACAGCTAGGCTCTTCTCTGACTAGATCATAGCTTATATAACTCAATGGTTTTAACCTACATTCTACCACCTGGCTGACTATTTTGGTGCCACTTGCCCATCTTCTCACATCTTCTGTCTGCCACATGTCCCAGTCTTTTTTTTCCTTCTTTCTTTGTATATATTTGCATTATGTATACCTAGGTAGTGTGGTTGGAGTGAACAATATCCCCTATAGGATAATGCATTTGAAAGGTAGGGCCATATTTGGAAGTCCTTTGTGAGGAGGTTGTAAAATCTTATAAGATGGGAATATGCTATAGCAAATACATCCCTGAGGGCAGTTTTTAGTGCTGTCAGACTAACCTCTCTTTGCTTTTATTCTTTCTGATTTTTGTGTTTGGAATAAAATACGATCTCTCACACATCCTATTTCTGACATCTACTGCCATCCCTCCCTGCTATTAAGGCTTCTCACTTTGGAACTTTAAGCCACAATAAACCCTTTCTTCTCTAAGTTGCTTTCAGTGATGGAATTTCTCACAGTAAAAGTACATAGACCAGGCCAAGCTTCAAGCATGGTCATTTCGACCACAGCCACCTGAACACTGGGACTATTGACATGACACACTATCTCCTTGCTTGGCATACCTCTTATTTGCATCTAAATTCATAAAATATATCTTAATAGGTAGTCTCTAAGTTAACCTTCCTATGCATAGAGTATGTTTGTCTCTTAGCTATAATTTTCATTTTTATGTCTGCAATTTCTTTGAAAGAAGAATGTAATGAGTTTAGGGAGATGGATCAGCTATAGAGAGCACTGGCTACTCTACCAGATGACCCTGGTGTGATCTTCAGAACCCACAAAGTGGCTAACAACCATCTGTAACTTCAGCATCAGTTTACCTGACACCCTGATTTGGTCTCTGTAGGTGCTGTACACAAATTCCAAAAAAACATTCTTATAAATAAAATTTAAACAATATTAAAGTAGTACCAGCAAAACTATTATAATGACAAGTATTACTTCTATATTTTAATGAAACTCCTATGACTTTTTCGCCAACACATCAAGTTATGTATTTTTATTAAAACAAAGAACAAAAATACACATAAGTGGGATGGGAGATGGCTATGTAGCAAAGAGGTAAAATACTTGCATACTACATGCACTAGTCCCTCTTTTGGATCTCAAAATCTATAAGTAACATAAAACACAGAAACACTATTCTTCCACCTCAGGTCTTATCCTTACATTCTACAGCTACTTTTTCATAAATGCTAACATAATAAGCTTTGTCATCTATATTATATCCTAATGAAATGTCTTTCTCACAGAGATGTAGATAGTAAATATTATAAATATTTAAAAATTATTATGTTCAATATGTAATTATATATATGTGTATATATGTATACACATAATCGCAAATGTTTAATATGCAATATAAGCTATATCATATATGTAAGTAGATTTTTTTAAGATTGTGCACTTAGCAAAACTTTTAAATAGTGTTCTAAAAAGTACTAATATTGTGTTAGTTTCAATTATTCATTATACTGTTAGGAATCAGCTCAGTACCTAAGAAAAGCACTGTATCATTGAGTTAGATCCAATCTCCCTAAATAAAAGCCTTAACAGAAGAATCATTACACAGTAAAATGCACCATCTTTTTTTTTCTAATATGGTACATTTATTCACATGGGTAATACTGTCTAAAAACACTATAATTACAGCATAGCATTAGAGACAAGAAAAATCCCTGTGACATGGGATAATCTACTGGGTCATGGCCAGCCATGGTCACAGAACCTTCTCATAGTAGTAGAGAGTAGTTATTTCAGAGAAATATTACTGTTCAAAGTGCTGAGATGAGTGACTATTAGTGCTATATACCCACAGATGAGATATTGTAGTCAACCCTGTTCCCCTCTAAGTCTTAGGAAACCTCACTAAAGAGTGAAGGGAAGGAAAAGAGTGTAAAACCTGGGGGATGAGGAGTGGAGGAAATCTGTTCTTCTGGACATGACACACACTGTTGCATGTATGAACTCATAAGAGCTGTGGTTGCCTACATGAGAACTGCCTAAGCTCACTTTTACAACCAGCCCATGCTTTTCTTGATAACTTATGAATCACCTAATCCATTAATTTATGAATTAATCACTTGCTAAGACCAAGCCTGAATGTAAAAATCACATCTTTAAAGCTGACCTTAGTTTGGAAGAAAAGAGTGGACATTAGATTTCAGCATGAATTTTGGTAGCCAAGGAAGGCTACAACAGCAGTACAATTAGTAAATAACAAAAGCTTCAAGTCTTATTTTAAGACTTTAACATTTTTCCTTGGATAGAAGTATATGTGTGCCACAAATCTGGTTGCAATCTAAGACCCAGACTCTTAAATTGATATTAATCAGATGCATGATATAATTGGTAAATATGGTAGTCATTTCAGTCAAAACATACTGATTATAAATTCATTATTGGGTACTAATTTAGATTATTTATAGTTTATTTTGTTATGCTTAAAGATTATTATGAATCATGTAGGAAAATATTTTTATTTAAAATCAGTAAGTTGCCTGATTTTTTTCCAACTCTTAGATAATTGACTTGAGAATTCTTTATGCAAATAAATGCATTTTTAATTTGATGTTTTAAGAAAGATAAAATGCTATAGAAAGTCAAGTAAATTTTACAAATCTATCATTACCCAGACAGAATAAATTATATTAATGAATGTTTATAGTGTTATATAAACTAGATAAACAAAAATTTTAATTTTATACATCTATAATATTAAAAATAGTGCCAGTGAAATGGCTTAGGTGGTATAAGTCTTTCATAAGAAAACTTTGTGACCTAAAGTTGATCTTTGAAGCCCACTTAAAAAATGACCCTAGTGACACAGCTCTGCAAAGTTGTCCTCTGACTGGCACATCCTCCATGGGGTACACACCTGCACATACAGCGTTTATGCACAAACACATTAGTGATGATGAAATCTGAGAGACTTTGACTGAAGAGGGGACAAAAATTATGAGAACCATAGTTCTTGGGGGACTGGATTGAACTGGTGTCTTCTGATATGACCAGATAGCACTCATGAGTTCACAGTAGCCCTGGGTGCCTGCCTACACAGAATGCCTACCAGATCAAGCCATTCAACACTCTAGCATGGCAACAAGGAGGGATGGATGACTCTCCATCCTTATCAGAGGAGCTTCAACGTTGTCTCTGGGGAGATATAGCAAAAGTTCTTTAAGAGCAGACCCTTTTTGGGTCAACTATGTTTCCGCTGATGATCTCACATCCAGGAGTAGAACAAAAGTTAGATGATGAGCCTCAGAGGAGTTCTTGCTGAGCACAGATAAAGTCCATACTAAATCCAAAATAAAATGTATGAATAGAGTAGAAACCACAATATTCCTGTATTGCTGTTTAGTAAGATGGTTAATTATTATGTTTTTTTTTCACTAATTGAACAACTTATTGGCATTTATTTCTGTTTCTTCCTAGCTCAAATAACACTACATTCATTCAAATTATATTAGGAGATAATGATGAGCAAAAATTTTAAAAGATAAATAGTTTTATGCTGTGTACTGAATTGGATCTCTAATTACTTTCAATATTTCCAGCTGAAATTGTTTATGAATTCAAACAGTAAAAGAGCATTAGTAGGCTGGCAGTAATAATTAAACACACATTTTGACTTGTTATTTGGAAAGGTGATTATATTTTTCACTTCTCTCTGAGGAAAATTAATATTAATTTTAAAGACAAATTTTATTAAAATTGTTTTAAAAATTAAATACATTATTTTAAACTTTAGTCACTTTTCAGATTTTCTTTTTCTCCTACTCTCTAAAATGGTCATGCTGTCAGTATGAGAAAAATTCAGGAGTACTCACAGTTATCTAACTCAGTACACTTATTAATGTAATACAGTTATTTTCTCATCATTATTTGGATAATAAAATAAATGACATATTTGAACCAAAAACTATAGAAATTGTTTTATGTGGCCAATCTTCCATAATGTTAACTCAGACAAGCTGAGTGTAGAGAATACTAACCAAGTGCCTATAACACGAGTTCAGATAAAGCACATTCATGAAGCTGGAACCTGACGTCTGTAAAGATAACAAGTCAATACTGCCTGCAGGCCACATTGGAAAAGAGTATGATATCTGCTGTGAATTGTATATAATTACAATGGATGGCTGTTCACACAGCTATGAAGTCATTAGGAGATCAGGTAAAATTAATTTCTGTTGGAGCATAAACCTTCATAACAAGTTAAAGTATCATTGCCTCTATTTCAATGCCCTCAAGCAACCTCACGTCTATGAATGCATGATAGTGAGTGTTAGGAAGGAGTCTAGCAAAAAAAAAACAAAAAAGTCAATGGATTAGGGAATTGATAAAGTCATGTGTTAATTCTAAATTCATCTTCCAAATTAAAGCTAATTGGATAATTGGATAATTATCTTCCTTTGGCAAGTAACAGTTACTACTTCAAATTATTATATTCTATCACTTTATTGCATGTATAGTCTGGAATTTAATTTGTGATTTATTATTTTTAACTAAAATATTGTTCTTCCTGTCTTTGTGGATTATGTATACCATATGAAGGAGTTCCCCTTCAATCATTGTGACCAACTGCCATTGGCCATATTCCTTTTACCTTGTAAACAAATCTGTTAGGGGTCAATATACTGATAAACCTATGACATTGTGAAATTGAATGTTGTCTATGTGCTTGATGCACACGTTTCCTTTCTCCTAACTCCCTATTTTTGTAACTCAACAAATATCTTTTTCCACCTGTGTGCTAAATTCTATTAAATAATAACACAACAGATGATGCAAAATAGTAAAATGATTCTGCTTCATAGAAACATGGGTAATACAATATGTTGTGCTAACTCAATTGTAGTGGGTTAGCCTAATACTGCTTGTATTTCAAGGCTAATTTTGGGATCCCAAGACTGGTTGCCCCACAGATAAGAATGTCCACATGTGTTGGAAACAAAATAAAAAAGGGGGCTCGGGGAGGGAGCCCGGGGATAAGTGGGAGAGGAAAAGGGTCCTAACGTCCAGCCAGAGCTCCTGTGCTCTGGGCAGGCAGACGCAGGCAGAGCTGCTGGACACTTTTCCACTTGGCATGGGTGAGCATGCCTGACCCACGCGGCAGGAGGTGGAGAAAGGGGCAGCCCCCGACCGGGGACACCCCCCCCAGGTACCTTACTAAAGCCCCAGGGTTGTAGGAGAGAGGGAAGAGGGAAGAAGTTCCCAACACTGATCAGAGTACACAGAGGGTCTAGATGGAGCAGAGACACTCTATGTTTTAAGAGTTTTATTATAGAAAGCATGGAGAAAGATAGAAGGTAGAAAAGAGAGAGAGGGGGGAGGGAAGGAGAGAGGCAGAGAGAGAGAGAGAGAGAGAGAGAGAGAGAGAGAGAGAGAGGAAGAGGAAAGGCTAGAGAGAAAGAGAGAGGAGACGAGAAGAGAAGACAAAGAGAAAGGAAAGAGGAAACAGAAGTGAGAGGTAAAAGAACAAAGAAGTGAGAGCAAGAGTAAGAGCATGGTGGGGGCTGAGCACCCCTTTTTATGCTCTTAACTGTTGCTAGGTAACTGGGGAGGAGTTTAATCTGAAGGTCAGAAGGTTGGGCGATTGCTTATGTGACTACTGACCATCCTTCTCCCGTGGAGGCTGTGGGAGGTGGTACCTTAGGCAGGGGCATGAGGGCATGAGGGCATGAGGGAACGCCTACTGTGCCATGTAGGTGAATTATGACCATCAGGCTTCAGACCTCAGCTCGACTGGATACCAGCCTGCAATTCCCCACACACATATAGACACTAACGGACCTTGTCCCCAAGTTATTTCTGATTGGAAAATAAAAATGACAACAGCCGGGCCTAGCAAACACAGAAGTGGATGCTCACAGTCAGCTATTGAATGGACCACAGGGCCCCCAATGGAGGAATTAGAGAAAGCACCCAAGGAACTAAAGGGAACTGCAACCCTATAGGTGGAACAACAATATGAACTAAGCAGTACCCCGGAGCTCTTGTCTCTAGCTGCATATGTATCAAAAGATGGCCTAGTCGGCCATCATGAAAAGAGAGGCCCATTGGACTTGCAAACTTTATATGCCCCAGTACAGGGGAATGCCAGGGCCAAAAAGGGGGAGTGGGTGGGTTGGGGAGGGGGGGGGTATGGGGACTTTTGGTATAGCATTGGAAATGTAAATGAGCTAAATACCTAATAAAAAATGGAAAAAAATGACAACAGCCAATATCTGGGCAGAGGAGACATAGGAGGGGTTTAGGTTTCATGGGCTTAGTGTCAGAGGAGAACTATGAGAAGATGAGTGCAGGAGGAGGAAGGAGAAGCTGCCATGGGCTAGGAGTTGAGAGGCCATGGGAGGTGGCCCTTAGGCCTGCCCAATTAGAGCTACGAGAAGCCCAGATAAAACATAGTAAGGTTTCTATATCAGGGTCCTGTCAGCAAAATCTTGCTGGCATATGCAATAGTGTTTGGGTTTTGGTGGTTGTTTATGTGTTCTTAGTTGCATATGTAGCAGAGAATGACCTAGTCGGCCATCAATGGAATGAGAGGCCCTTGGTCTTGAGAAGATTGTATGCCCCAGTACAGGGGAATGCCAGGGCCAGGAAGCAGAAGTGAGTGGGTTGGGGAGCAGGGCAGGGGGAAGGTATCAGGAGCTTTAGGGATAACATTTGGGAAGTAAATGAAGAAAACATATAAGAAAAAAATAGTAAGCAATCCCTCAGGGTTGTTGAAAGGAAAGTGGAACACATAGAGAATGGTATCTTCCCAGCTCTTGTGTTCTTTAAAGCTTATTGTAAATATATAAAGGATGTGTGTTTTTCATCTGGGAATATAAATAGCTAAGACAGGGTAGAAACCTCAAGCTGGGATTTAAATACTTTTTATAACACTCAACTAACATCATAACATCTCCTTAGTGCTAAATATTATTCTTCCATGAGAATCAAATAATAAAAAGAAAGTATTGCCATTTGCATTGTATTGAGAAAGACAGATGATCTAAAATAAAAATAAGGTGAACATTCTAGAAATAAGTGAAGACAAAACTGAAAAAAAAAAAAAACACAGAGTGCCTGGCGTAATCAACACACAATTGCTTTCTCATTGCTATGGGCATTGAAAGTGCCACAGAACACCTGTCAGCTTCCAGGTTTGGAATAGGGCTCTTGATTAAGAAATGGATGCCTTTATAATTCCTATTATCAGCATCTCTATTTGGATCTATAGCAACAGAGGAAGAGTTAAAGAGCAGCTGCAATTACTACTGGTTAGATTTCTTGCACCCATTAAAATTCAATTAAGATATGAATATTATGAATATTACAGATTTGCTTTGTTACTAACTTGAAAGGTTTCAGATAATAATAAAAATAATTTCAGAAGTAATGTGTGTGTGTGTGTGTGTGTGTGTGTGTGTGTGTGTGTGTGTGTGTATGCATATAAGGGAATAAGAAGTCAAATTTTGACAACTCATTTTGTCAGACTGTGATACCAAAACACGCTTTTGCACATCGAAATTAAATAGATATAAAAAGAGTGGTCACAAACCACTCTTCAGAAAAGACCAGATAGCATTATTCCAAATATTTGAAATAATTATTCCTTATTTTATTGACAATAGCATACATAAAATACTTTTGATCAGGTCAACTAGCATTACCTCCTATCTAATTTCTTCCCTTTCTATCAACCAATTATCACTAATGGGTTTAAGGAGCATGTGCAGTGCAAGGGTGACCTTTCACAGGTCACATCCATGAAGAAGATATTTCCTCCCTTCCCTAATGGCAGTCAATTGCCAGTATCTTCTCAGCTAGGGGTGGGACTTCATGAACTCCTCCTAGTCCATTTTGGTTCAATTGATCATAAGCAATTCTTATTGCAGTCATAGTCAATTAGTTCATGTGTGCAAGACCTTGTGCTACGAATAGATTTTCTCTTTTTGAGTTGTCTGACAGGGCTCCCTACACATCCCCAATTATTACTTAAGTTTTATGAGTCAAAGTTGGGCCTGCTAAGATTTTCTTGCTTTAAAGCAAAAAATACGAGATTAAAATGGAGAACAGCTGATGCAAATATTCCTTCTGTCAGTCTGTCACGAGTCTTCCCAGAAATAGAATTGAAATGGAATGGCCCTTAATACTGAAATTGAATGCAATCCCCTTTGACAATAGACTGCTCTCAAATCAGCCCAGCTTTTAGTATCAAGCCTGGAGCTGAAAGGCAGGACTCAGTCCTTGTTCCAGGAATCCCCCACATTCACAACCTTCTTACATTTATAGTTGCTGTCCCTCTATCTGACGTTCCATTTGGGCTCAGGCACAGTTCCACTGCTCACTTGCTTTCCATACAGCATAACTGGCTTTCTCCCACTGAGTTCTGACTACACATTTTGTTGTTGTTGTTGTTAGAGCTTAAATAATGGATTCCAGATTTTCAGTTGTCCAATAAGTCAAGTTTACAGTACAAAACGTTTGATTTAATTCAACCTCTCATAGATAAGAAGAGAAATTTATTTTGCTTTCATTAAATTAATTTATGTAGTGTGGAAAATCTATTTTGGTTAAGTTGAAATCTCCTTTTTCCACTCAGTTTTTTTTTTTTTTTTAATTAGGCTTGTTTCATTTATTATTTCCCTGCCTATGGAAGAACCAGGATTCCATTTCACGCAGTTTTTGATCCTTTTAGTCAATATTCAAGGCAGAAAGACATCTTTACTCTTTGGTCTCATTTTTACCTCCCTCCAGTTGATAATGTTTGTGTTCAAAGCAGCAGATGACAGATGGCTGACTTCTTTATGCTCCAATCATAACTCTTATAATGAAGAAGAGCAATGTGTGATACCGTTTGCCCTTGTCTCCTCATATCCTGTCAGAATGTGATATTAATGACCAAAACCTTTGCCTATGAAATATGCTCCCAAGTCCTCTCTGCTATGTTCTGTATTCACATGGCTTAATTATGCTGACTTGAATCTCATTAAAGCAGTCTCAGTTTCCATTTCCTATAGAGTAACCTCCATTTGTGTTGCTATCTTTAAACATCTCCCTTTTCTTGCTATCTGAGGGTGAAGCAAATTCATGGATCTATGTCTTTCTCTAGTTACAAAACCACATCCAAAAGGTTCTACTTCTTACTGGGAATATTACATCAAAGTTCCACTATCTCCAAATAACCATGGCTGCGGGTAAGAGGACAAGATTCTCTCAAGATCACCCTCTAACCTTACCAGTGAGATAAACACTGTGAAAGCTAATGCTCTCCTTAACGACTATCACATGCTGTGCCTGCTCACATCCTCTAATCACTTGCATTTGTTAACTTAGATGGACTCCTACTAATTTACTCTCATATGAGTTAAATATCAATTCTGGAAAAGGTTTACTAAAATATAAACATTTATTGTCACCAATTATCAATATTTATGCACTTTTGCAATTATAGAATAATCAGTGAATTACATGATTTTGTGTATCTTCTGTCTAGCCAAATAATGTGGTATGCCATTCTATGAAACTCTGTATGCCACATATTTTATTTACAATTATGCAAAGCAAAAATATTCATGGGCATGTATGTTTATGTATGTGTACACGCAGGGGTGTGCACACACAATGTAAATATTCATATATTTGTAAAGTACATGGGCATTGAGACTGAGGTTACAGCTTAGTGGTAACACATTTAATGAATGTGTGAAGCTCTTCATTCAAACATCAACTCTATTTAAAAATAAATAAATAAGTACAACATAATACCCAAATATTATTCAAGGTTGACTTAGTGTGATAGAATAGGGCAAAATAAATGCTCATACTAATGACCCTAGCATTTGTGATATTTCCTTGCTAGATATTATCTATATAGTACCACGACTATTAAAGGAATCCACTAATTCAAAATGCAGTAAACTGCTGATTGCGGAGTGTCCAACCCTGAATGATACCTCTACAAAACAATATGTGATATGTGAATAAATTTCAAAAAGAGTGAACTGTCTACCTTGTACACATCATACCTTGGTGTAAATACTGTAGATGACTCTAAATCCACAATTTGCCAGGATGTCAGCATTGAGATTCTCATCTCTGACTAGAGAGTACATTTTTCTTCTATTCTTATGTAATAAATAACATCTTCAATATTATCAGCATTATCTTTGTGCAACTAAAGTAGGAATCTTAGGAAATCAGTGTTAGGAAAACTGAATGTAAGAAAAATAGCCCCCTCCACCAAAATGACAATTATGGAAGAGTTAATAGTTCTATCCCTTATATATATATGGTTATCAAAGTAGATAGACAACTGTATTTTCTTCTTACTATAATTCCGTTAATATGAAACCCTGTATCTTAGAAAGAGCAACAGCTAGAAAATAAAGAGCTATCTAACTAACATATGACTATGCTGAGATAGAGTAGCTCCATAGTCCCATGACTGATGCAGTTAGTGAAGAGGAGACAGAGATGCACAGAGAAGTAAAAAGGCATAAATTTAATCTGCACACTAGGTAAGTGAAATGTGTATGACCAGGCTCCTACAAGGAGACAAGGCTAGGGTCTTTCTAGAGATAGAGAAAATGAACTTGCGAGAGCCTTGTTTTGTTTTGTAACTTAAGGTCTCCTTGAGTAATAGCTTTCATAGTACGAAAAGGTACTCTGCATGCTGCCAAGAGAGTTAGTAGCTCTACCTCCTTTTGTTGATTATGAACAACAATGAACAAAATTGTAAGATATCTCTCAGGTGGCGTGAGTAGCACTTATTTCTTGGCAGTAACCACTAGCTGCCTGACTGGACACCAGGCCCACTTAACACAAAGGAAGCCATGCCTGGTTATAATTAAGTACAGCCATCTATACATGGCTAGTGTGGCCATGGATCTTAAGGGAGGCCTTTCTATGGGCATTTTGCTAAACAAGCATAATTCCTAACTGCATTCTAAATACTTATCTTTATAGTCACCTATAAACTCAAATCTCGCTCTCTGCCCAATAAGCTTCTTTTTATAGTCGTTGCATACTATTAAAGGAATCCACTAATTCAAAATGCAGTAAACCGCTGATTGTGGAGTGTCCAACCCCAAACGATACATCTACAAAACAACACCTGCACACCATGCTGGCAAAACTGTGTAGAAGAAGAGACAGGAATATAAACACCAGAGAACCAGAAAGTGTACTGTGAGACTGTATGTTCCAACCATGGCCGAGAAGCTATATCCATGAAATCTCAACAATATGGCTATAGAAACAAGGTCTGAATAATTCTCGTAGCAGTTGACACACATGCAGAAAATGGGGAAAATCTAATGGAGCTGCACCCTTTATTGAACAATGCACAACATAATGAATGAGAGATGAGGACTTAGTCTTCCCCAGGACTAGCTCCCTGCTTGGTTAGGTATGTCCTAAAAGCATAGGCATGCAAGCAGCATCGAGAAGGCTCAAAAGGTTGTATTTGTGTGCTGATTTCCTTATATCTGCACAAAACCATAATGTTTAAAACAGCAAGAGTCTCTGAATTAGGGGAAAGGGGCTCAGACAAGAAAGCTGTAAGAGAGAAGAGACAGATAAAGGGAGTGGTGGATTATGTTTAGTTAACTTTAAAAGTGGAGACATTATCACCTAAGTAAGAAATAAAATTTATGAAGTTGTGCCTTTTAATATGTAACTGCCTGATATAGATACATAACTCTTAGACACATGTTTATGACCATACTCAGATGTAATTGACATAATCTTCTCTTTTACATCAGGATGCACTTCATAAAGGTAAGATTAACAGTAAGCATTGATTATGAAAATTCCATGAAGTAATATGTAATTGAAACCATAAATCAAGACAGCTAAATAATATAATTTTTACAAAAATTATTGTAAATATAGTATTAAATAGAGAAATATGTTGGTGATATAAAGAGAGACAGTCAAGGAGATACCCAAAGAAAGGACATATACTCAAATTCTAATAGGAGGATAAAGAGATAAGCTGATCTCAAGATACCATGTTTGTGGGGTCGTTCCCTTTTGACTTTTTATACATATATTGAAATTGAGTTATATTTTCTTAAAAAGTTGACCCTGTTTCAACTGTGAAATCCATTGCTTCTGACAAGGTTGTATTTCTCTATGCCAGGAATGTAGAGTTGATCCCATGCCAGACAAATTCAGCAGTCAGCCCTGAAGCACAAACAAAGGTAGATACCATATATCCCTTTCTGCCATATAGGTACCAGCTATGAGGGCCTAAAATTCTATTTTTCTGACTTCTGTATGTCTCTCCCATCATTCTCCCCTTCTATTTGCCTTCCCTTCTTTTCGACTTTCTTAAAAAGTTTTTCTCTTCCTATAACACTGCTTCAACTTCCTTGCATATTTTGAGCATTGGTTACTTTAACATTTTATGGGGCACTCCAGTGTGTGAACATTTGGGTCTCTGATTCTTCTTTCTGCTCTTGGGCTCTTTTCCCTCTGATGGTTTGCCTTTGTCCAACCTCTGTCATTGTGCTATATCTTATTTTGTTAGGTTTTGTTGTCATCTCATAGAAGTCTGTTCTGATAAGAGGAAGTGAATCAAGATAGGAGAGGAGGCAGAAGCTGGAAGAAGTAAACAGAGGTGAAACTGTAATCACATATACTGTATGAAAAAAGAATCCATTTTTTTTGTTTTTGTTTTCTGTTCTTTTTTTTATTAGATATTTTCTTCCTTTACATTTCAAATGCTATCCCAAAAGCCTATATACACTCCCCTCCACCCTGCTCCCCAACCCACCCACTCCTGCTTCCTGGTCCTGGCATTCCCCTGTACTGGGGCATATGATCTTTGCAATAAGAAGGGCCTCTCCTCCCATTGATGGCCGACTAGGCCATCCTCTGTGTGGGAAGCCGCCCTCACATTTGCCATTACAAGATGGCGCTGACAGCTGTGTTCTAAGTGGTAAACATAATCTGCACACGTGCAGGGGCAGTTTTCCCGCCATGTGTTCTGCCTTTCCCGTGATGACAACTCGGCCGATGGGCTGCAGTCAATCAGGGAGTAATACGTCCTAGGTGGAGGATAATTCTCCTTAAAAGGGACGGGGTTTTGCCATTCTTTCTCTCTCTCTCTTGTTCTTGCTTTTTCTCTCTCTTGCTTTCTTGTTTTTGTTCTTTTTCTTGCTTTCTTGCTCTCTCTTGCTCTTGCTCTCTTGCACTCTTGCGCTCTTGCGCTCTGGCTCCTGAAGATGTAAGCAATAAAGCTTTTGCCGCAGAAGATTCCGGTTTGTTGCGTCTTTCCTGGCCGGTTGCGCGAATGCGGGTAAGAGTTGGTGCTGAGACCCGAGACGAGAAGACCTGGGACGAGAAATCCCGGGACGAGAAAACCTGGGACGGTTACCATCACCGGCGCAAGGAAGATCCCTCATTCCGGAACCAGAACTGCGGGTCATGGTAATGAAGTGTTCCCGTAAAACAGACTGTTGAGAAGGATTCAACTGCGTGAATTCAGAACTCTTCAGCTGGGGAACGGTGGTAATGAAGTGTTCCCGTAAAACAGACTGTTGAGAAGGATTCAACTGCATGAATTCAGAACTCTTCAGCTGGGGAACAGGGGTACCAGTAAGTATAGCTTTACAAGGTAAGTCTGGTCTTGAACTTTCTAACGAAATTCAAGACAGTCTATCAGAAGTAAAGTGGGAAATAGCTTTACAAGGTAAGTCTGGCCTTGAACTTTCTAACGAAATTCAAGACAGTCTATCAGAAGTAAAGTGGGAAATAGCTTTACAAGGTATGTTTGGCCTTGAACTTTCTCTAGTGTTAGGAGCCTTTTTGTTCCTTTTCACATGTTATCAAGCGGTTAAGGCAGGGCTGAAAATTCTGGATGAAATTCAGGGCAATCTATCAGAAGTAAAGTGGGGAGAGAGAGTAGGAGCAAAGAGGAAATATGGTTCACAAAATAAGTATACAGGCCTTTTCACGGGTCTTGAACCCGAGGAAAAGTTTAGGTCAGGTAAGAATACCTGGGGAGAGATTAGAAGGAAGGAAAAAAGAAAAAAGATCAATTAGCGGAGGTCTCTAGGAGAAGGAGCCTATACTCATCACTAGATGAGCTCAAGGAGCCAGTTCTTAATAGTTCTGAATCAGATGAAAAGGCTATTAGGGCCTGGAAGGCGCTCTCCGGAGCAGGTGAAGCCACTGGATAACTAACAAAGATCGTCCAGAGACCTCAGGAGTCATTCTCAGATTTTGTGGCCAGAATGACAGAGGCAGCAGAGCGTATTTTTGCAGATTTGGAGCAAGCCGCACCTCTGGTAGAATAGCTCATTTATGAGCAAGCCACGCAGGAATGCAGAGCGGCCATAGCCCCAAGAAAGAACAAAGGTTTACAAAACTGGCTTAGGGTTTGTCGGGAGCTTGGGGGACCTCTCATTATGCGTTACTTCCATTCAGTATGAGAAATTTACTAGGGCAGCTAATTTGTCAAAAAGTCTTTCTCAGTATATGTTACAGAATTGGACGGCTGAATTTGAACAGACCCTTCGGGAATTGAGACTTGCCATCATTCAGGTCAACTCCATGCGCTTGGACCTGTCCCTGATCAAAGGATTACCCAATTGGATCTCCTCAGCATTTTCCTTCTTTAAAGAATGGGTGGGATTGATATTATTTGGAGATACACTTTGCTGTGGATTAGTGTTTCTTCTCTGGTTGGTCTGTAAGCTTAAGGCCTAAACTAGGAGAGACAAGGTGGTTATTGCCCAGGCGCTTGCAGCTCTAGAACATGGTGTTTCCCCTGATATATGGATATCTATGCTTAAGCAATAGGTCGCTGGCCATTCAGCTCTTGCACCCCACGAGGCTAGTCTCATTGCACGGGATAGAGTGAGTGTGCTTCAGCAGCCCGAGAGAGTTGCACGGCTAAGCACTGCAGTAGAAGGGCTCTGCGGCACATATGAGCCTATTCTAGGGAGACATGTCATCTTTCAAGAAGGTTGAGTGTCCAAGTGTCCTTCTCCCCAGGTAAAACGACACGGGACCAGACCAGGACCCCTCTGGGTGATGAGCCTGGGAGGAGGTTATGTGTACGGCTCCTTTACCTGCACACTGGGGATTTGACCTCTATCTCCACTCTCATTAATATGGGTGGCCTATTGCTCTTATTAAAAGAAAAGGGGGAGATGTTGGGAGCCGCCCTCACATTTGCCATTATAAGATGGCGCTGACAGCTGTGTTCTAAGTAGTAAACATAATCTGCACACGTGCAGGGGCAGTTTTCCCGCCATGTGTTCTGCCTTTCTCGTGATGACAACTGGGCCGATGGGCTGCAGCCAATCAGGGAGTAATACGTCCTAGGCGGAGGATAATTCTCCTTAAAAGGGACGGGGTTTTGCCACTCTCTCTCTTGTTTTCTCATTCTTGCTCTCTTGCTTTTCTTGTTCTTGTTCTTTTTCTTGCTCTCTTGCTCTCTTGCTCTCTGGCTCCTGAAGATGTAAGCAATAAAGCTTTTGCCGCAGAAGATTCCGGTTTGTTGCGTCTTTCCTGGCTGGTTGTGAACGCGTGTAAGAGTTGGTGCTGAAACCCGGGATCGAACCAGGGACCTTTAGAACTCTTACACGCGTTCGCAACCGGCCAGGAAAGACGCAACAAACCGGAATCTTCTGCGGCAAAAGCTTTATTGCTTACATCTTCAGGAGCCAGAGAGCAAGAGAGCAAGAGAGCAAGAAAAAGAACAAGAACAAGAAAAGCAAGAGAGCAAGAATGAGAAAACAAGAGAGAGAGTGGCAAAACCCCGTCCCTTTTAAGGAGAATTATCCTCCGCCTAGGACGTATTACTCCCTGATTGGCTGCAGCCCATCGGCCCAGTTGTCATCACGAGAAAGGCAGAACACATGGCGGGAAAACTGCCCCTGCACGTGTGCAGATTATGTTTACTACTTAGAACACAGCTGTCAGCGCCATCTTATAATGGCAAATGTGAGGGCGGCTCCCAACACCTCTGCTACATATGCAGCTAGAGACATGAGCTCAGGGGGTACTGGTTAGTTCATATTGTTGTTCCACCTATGGGGTTGCAGACCCCTTCAGCTCCTTGAGTACTTTCTCTAGCTCCTTCACTAGGGGCCCTGTGTTCCATCCAATAGATGACTGTGAGCATCCACTTCTGTATTTGCCAGGCATTGGCATAGCCTCACAAGAGAGAGTTGTCAGGGTCCTGTCAGCAAAATCTTTCTGGCATATGCAATAATGTCTGGGTTTGGTGGTTGTATATGGGATGTATCCCCAGGTAGGGCAGCCTCTGGATGGTCCTTCCTCTGTTCTCAGCTCCAAACATTGTCTCTGTCTTCCATGGGTATTTTGTTCCCCATTCTAAGAAGGAGCAAAGTATCCACACTTTGGTCTTCCTTCTTCTTGAGTTTCATGTGTTTTAGAAATTGTATCTTGGGTATTCTAAGTTTCTGGGATAATAGCTGCTTATCAGTGATTGCATATCATGTGTGTTCTTCTGTGATTCAGTTATCTCACTCAGGATGATATCCTCCAGATGCATCCATTTGCCTAAGAATTTTATAAATTCATTGTTTTTAATAGCTGAGTAGTATTCCATTGTGTAAATGTACCGCATTTTCTGTTTCCATTGCTCTGTTGAGGGACATCAGGGTTCTTTACAGGTTCTGGGTATTATAAATAAGGCTGCTATGAACATAGTGGAGCATGTGTCCTTATTACCAGTTGGAACATCTTCTGGATATATGCCCAGGAGAGCTATTGTAATGGATCTCCCAGTAGTACTATGTCCAATTTTCTGAGGAACCACCAAAGTGATTTCCAGAGTGGTTGTACAAGCTTGCAATCCTACCAACAATGGAGGAGTGTTCCTCTTTCTCCACATCCTCGCCAGCATCTGCTGTCACCTGAATTTTTGATCTTAGCCATTCTGACTGGTGTGAGGTAGAATTTGTTTTGATTATCATTTCTCTGGTGATTAAGAATGTTGAATATTTTTTCAGATGCTTCTCAGCCATTCGGTATTCCTCAGTTGAGAATTGTTTGTTTAGCTCAAGAATCTATTTTTAATAGAAGGTGGAAAAACAAATTGCTTTGACAGAAAAAGAAAATTCTTTAAAAACTTTTTCTTTCTTTCTCCTTCCTTCCTTCTTTCCTTCCTTCCTTCCTTCCTTTCTTTCTTTCTTTCTTTCTTTCTTTCTTTTCTTTCCTCCCTCCCTCCCTCCTCTCTCTCTCTCTCTCTCTCTCTCTCTCTCTCTCTCTCTCTCTCTCTTTCTTTCTTTCTTTCTTTCTTTTGCCTATTTTCAATGGGCTATGCACAGACAGCCTGGTCTTCAGTCGAGCTTAGGTCTTAAAACCTGGTGGTACCCGGTGAGTGTTAATTTCCACCTACATGGGACAGAAGGTGTTCAATCATGTCTCCTAGACCCCTGGCTCCTGTCAAAGTTACCACTCCCACAGCCCCCACAGGACAGGTGTGTATCTATCAATCACATAGACAATGTCCCATGCTTCTGGCATTCTGGCTAGACTCCTCCCCACAGTTACCTAGCAACAGCAAGATAGCCCAGCCCACTATAAGAGGGGCTGCTCGGCCCCTCTTGCTACCATTTGTGGGGCCATGGATGTTGAGGAAAGAGGGGAGTGGGAGAGGACCCACATCCCGCCAGAGTTCTGGTGCTCTGGGCAGGCAGAAGCAGGAGGACTGTCAGATGGTTTCCATGTGGCCCCGGGTGGGCATCTGGCTGTGTTAGGCCACTGACCACATACAGAGGGTGGTGGACAAGGGGCAACCCCAGGTACCAGGTTCTCAGCCTCCAGCATCCCACACCAAATATGGCAGAGGATCTGAGACCAGAATAGGGGCCCCAGGGTGACACTTGGCCCCAGGGAGGAAGGAAAGACAGGTCAGGGGAGAGGGGGCGCTGGGTGGTTCCCATGCTGGTGAGAGTTCTTGGTCAGGTCCGTGGCTGGAGTGCATGAAGGCCTTCTGGTGGCAGGTTAGATCTGGCTCCTTAGGAGAAAGCCTATCCCATCATTCAAGCAAGGCAGACCTTTATGACCAGAGACAGTCTATGGTTTTAAAGCTTTATTGTAGAAAGACAGGGAGAAAGGAGAGAAGGTAGAGATAGAGAAAGAGGGAGAGGCCAGCCATGGCCACATAGAGAGAAAGGGGGAAGAGAGAGAGAAGGAAAGCTAGAGAGTAAGAGAGATAAAAGCTTAGAGAGAGAGAGCTGAGGCCAAGCAACCCCTCTTAAAGTGGGCTGGGCTATCTTGCTGTTGCTAGGTAACTGTGGGGAGGAGTCTAGCCAGAATGCCAGAAGCTTGGGACATTGTCTACGTGATTGATAGCTACATGCCTGTTCTGTGGGGGCTGTGGGGGCTGTGGGGTGGTAACTTTGACAGGAGCAAGGCGTCCAGGAGACATGACTGAACACCTTCCATCCCATGTAGGTGGAAATTACCACCCTCTGGGTCCCACTGGGGTTCAAGACCTAAGCTTGACTGGAGACCAGGCTGTCTGTGCATAGCCCATTGCCCCACAGTTGCCCAAGTAGTTTATTTCCCTCCTGCTCTTGCATATACTAGCAAGATTTTGCTGAAAGGACCCAGATAGAGCTGTCTCTTGTGAGACTATACCAGGGTCTAGCAAACACAGAAGTAGATGCTCACAGTCAGCTATTGGATGGATCACAGGGCCCGCAATGGAGGATCTAGAGAAAGTAACCAAGGAGCTAAAGGGATCTGCAACCCTATAGGTGGAACAACAATATGAACTAACCAGTACTCCACCCCCCCCCCGCCCCCCAGAGCTCGTGTCTCTAGCTGCATATGAATCAGAAGATGGCCTAGGTGGCCATCAGTGGAAAGAGAGGCCCATTGGTCATGCAAACTTTATATGCCTCAGTACAGGGGAACACCAGGGCCAAGAAGTGGGAGTTGGTGGGTGGGGGAGTGGGTGGGGGAGCGTGTGGGGGACTTTTGGGATAGCATTTGAAATGTAAATGAAATAAATACCTAATTTAAAAAAAAGAAAAAAGTCGCTGAAAGCATTAAACATTTTCTATTAGCTATTTTTCTCATTACTGGGTCAAACACCTAATGAAGTAACTGAAGGAAAGGGCATTTTAGCTCATCATTTGAGGTCTTTCTATCATGGTGTAGCCTCGGTAGTATGAGATGCTGTTCTCATTATGTTCTCCCACATCCAGAGAGAAGAGACAGATGAAAGTATTGGAGATGCCCAGTTTTCTTCTGCAGGCCAAGTCTGTCTTCCAACCTTAGTTAACCTAATCAAGATAACCCCTCATAGCTCTTTTCTGGATAGACTGAAGGCATTTAAAACATTCAGCTTTGTTCTTTGCTCTCTGTTATCATTGAAAATATGGCTAAAAGCTGATAAAAGTATCTATACAAGGTTTAATATTGTGGTGGTAGAATGCTGATGGGCCTAGAAGCTTGGACTTACTGCTTTAGTTAATGTTCATTACCTTTTTGAGTTTGGAAAAGTGGTAGCATTTTTTTATGCTCATACCCTCATTTAAAATATGGGAGTTATAAGACTTAACTCAGTTGTTGCATGATTTAACTAGGAAGGCTCATGCGTTCCAATTTGCCTTCTTTTCTGGTCATCTGGTTGCCATGGTCATTAGTAAGGTTCATTGGACCTTGCAGCCCAATGCAACATCTCTCAACAAACCGCACACAACAACTGGGCTATGTGAGATGATTAGAAACTTAACCAAAGCTAAAGACATTCCACAGTGAAACTGAAACCAGGTGCCTATTTGCTTTTGCTCTGAAAATCAAATGACTTTGGTCTCTTAAGTAGAAGTACTTTAGGCCATATGGATTTGCTTTATCTTTGGGCCCATTTTGTAACTTACATATGAATAACTATATTTTAAAAACAAATACAGGCAGTGAAACTGACGTATCTTGTTAACTAGGAGCTGACCAGAATTTAAAAAAAAAAAATGAGAACATATCATCTTTTTAAATTTCTGCTGTGACAATAGGAAATGTGAGCCAGTTTTTTTGTGTCAGGGGGCTGATTCACACTCAGAATGAGCTGGACAGTGACACCAGATTCAGTTTTTGAGCAGAAAAGAGTGCTGCACACTGCTTATTCATTTTCCATTTTTTCATCACCTTCTCCATCTTCACTAAGGATCTGGAAGGAACACTGAGCCAAGTAGAAATCATGATATCCTTAATAAGATCTTTCTGTTTTGGAAAAAAAAAAACAGAAAAAACAAAAAACCCTCATGGCATAGCCTCAGTGCCATGCTATCCTAAAATCATGACAGAAGTGTACATACTTCCGACCATCAGCAAAGAATAAAGTGAGGCAAGAAATAGCTAACAAAGGAGAGTATAGCATAAAGGACCAGTTCCCACAGATATATGCCATCTAACCAGCTACAAGTCAATGTTTCCATAACGACCTCCAAATGGGAGAACTACCTAGGTAACACGCATTAAAATGAAGACTCTTAGGGCATATTGACCATTACAAGCTTCTATGTAGTTAAGTCTACTTAAGCAGTTTCTAATAAATATATGAATATATTGTTGAAAATTGTATCTGATATGGCATGCACTAGCAAAGTGAGTACTGTTAATAAAAGTTTAGACAAGCTTCATTTTTGCTTCCCAAATTGCTAGTTGCTACTACATTTTCTGCAAGGATATACATAAATTTGTAAGAATTTGCATGGTGATTTATGTCACAAATGTGTAACAGTAATTTATATATTCTGTGTTTTATATTATGCATATCAATACTTTTGTTTTATCATTGAGTTCTTAGTATTATAATATCAATATTCCTTTTTGATTAAAAAATTTTGTGCAAAATATTTTGATATTTGTTTTCTTCCCACAACTCCTCCCAAATCTCCCCAATCTCCCTGCCTACACAAGTTCATGTTTGTTCTGTCTTTCTTCTATAAAATTAATCAAATATCAAAACAAACAAAAAGCAACTCAGTAAGAAAAAAAACAAGAAAAATACTAACAGGAAAAGGTAAATAAGCATTTTTTAAATAGGAAAATGGATTCAATTATGGCATTTATTGGATAAAGACATATACCTATGTCTTTATTCATTTGTTTATGCTGAGACATTACTTCCAGACCCTACATTTGTCCTGAGGATATCAAGCTAGACAATTTTTATGTAATTACTGGATAAGTCAATATGTAATAAATATAAGAGCATGTTGAATCTGAAAATTAAATCTGAGTTGAAACCACAATTCTCCTAGAAAGTATATCTTCGTCATATGATATAACGATCAAAAGAATCTCTGAAGACTAGTATTTATGTATGCTTTGGTAGAAGAGCCCTACTTAGAATAATAGAGTTTGAAATCTTTGATATATTAATTAAACTTTTGGCAAATGTGGTATTTCAATTCAATGGAAGAGACGTTGTCTAAAAGTGACTTGAAAATTAGCAAAGATTCTTTGTCCTTGTCATCATTAGTATATAATTATCAAATACAATATGTCAGAAATAAAAGTTAATTGTGAATACTTATTTAAAACACCTAGTTCATTCACATGACTCTAATAAAACAATAAACTATGTCGTTAGATGCCATTTTCCTAATAGGACATGACACTTATGTCATACTGAAAATTGCTCATCATACCTATTCAAGGCAGTTCCACGGGAGCATTATTATACTTCTGTGGTGATTTTATGGTGTTTTGCCCAACTTCTAATTGCATAAATGTCAAGACATTAAAAGTGCCTCTAAGTAAAATATAATGCATAACGACTCAAACAATCAAAGAAAAGAAAAGAAAACAGAGTGCAAACTGGCTGTTTTCCCAATGTGGACAATAGGTTTGCTTAAGGATACTGACAGACCAAATGGTATTTCATGTTGTCAAGAGGGCAGAGATTGTTGAAACATGTGGCTGTACAAAAGTGACCAGGAATGTACTACTGGCTTATTAGCATAAGAAAGATATATGCAAATTTATAAAATCACATAATATATTTACTTTATTACAGATAAAAAATAATTTGCATGAAATATATGTATATATATTATGTATGTATATATATTTTTTCCTCTAATGATTAGACCTATACCTGGGCCCCATGTGATCTTCCATTTCTATATACTATGTTGCCAAGAAACTGTTATGGTGTCTCTAGAAAGACTTACCTACATCAGTTAGAAGAAGTGGATACATGAAAGGTAGAAGTAACATACCTAACACACCTTGTGGGGCATCTCTATCTAGAAATTCTAGAATTCTCGGACTCCAATTTGATGATGAGTCTCACCTTCAAAAAGTTGGGAGAACTGGCTGCTGAGAACTGTCTCTATAGGGCAGATAGAAGGACAGGCAGGAATCGTCACGAGTCACCCTTAGGCACTCTATGTCACTTGTCATACAGACCAAATTGTCAGTAATTCATCTTTCAATTTAAGTCTGTTTTTATTCTGCAGTCACACTTCATACATGTGTACTCTACGGGTCTGAACAGGACACTGTCACCTTCCTAGGTTTGTGCTATACCCTGTACATTTTAAAAATGAACAATTATATTTTAAAAAACCATGGTACATTCTGAACCTATTTTCTTAACTCTAAACTCAATTACCATTTTCTATTCATGAGCCATCCTAACACAGTATGAAGGAGATCATTTAATAATACTTTCTAATATTGGAAAAATAATATTTAAAATAATTTCACATACAAACACTTAAAAGAATAATCTGCATTATTAGCAATTTCGCACTTCAGAGTATGTGTATTTTACTATTGTTGGGAAATAAAGGTAAACCGTATAATGATGGATAATATTGATTGTCAACTTGACAGAATCTAGACAAACTTCTGAATGTGTCTGTAAGGGAGATATCAGACTTAATTATTGAGCTGGAAAGACTCACCCTAAGTGAGCCACATTATCTCATTGCCTGGCAACCTGGGTTGAATAAAAAGCAGAAAATGGGTTTAGCACCAACTTGAGTCTCTCTCTCTCTCTCTCTCTCTCTCTCTCTCTCTCCCTCTCTCTCTCTCTCTCTCTCTCTCTATGTTTGGAGGCAATACGAAAGGCAGGATCACACTCCTGTCACCACATCTCACTTACCGTGAGAGATTGCAATCTGAAACTATGAGCCAAAATCACCCCATGCTTTCCTAGGTTGTTTTTGTCACGTATTTTGTCATAGCATGAGACAGGTAAATATTAAACATTTTGCTCATAAAAAGATTATTCCATTGTACATAACAAAAATTCTCCCTTGCCTTTATTTTATTACTCATTCCCTTAAAATTTTTCATAAAAAATAATAAAAAGAAGAGAATATCTGTAGAAAATAAAAGGGGAAACTCAGTACAAATGCACAAAGGAGAGAGTTTCTTTTGTCTTTGACACATAGTAAACCTCTCCAAAGTTGAGTTCTCTAAAATATTATCTATTTCTGAGATTCACAATTCTTACTGGTAGATTCTCTGACTTAAACTGACCTTTTCTCCCATCTTTACTCACATATGGAGACAGTTAGGCTCATTTTGGTTGACCAAGAACATCTCATCCTATATCAGGAACATGGCTGTGGATCAAACAGAGCCAAAAAATATCACTTTATAGCAGAATATCTTCATCATGTTGGATGACAGGAGGCTTTTTAGCATGTGTCATGATTCCTTCTATCTCCTTGGCAAAAATCCAGAATTGACATGAAAGACAAAATTCATGATGTATATTCATCTTTAAAAATGAAATGATATATGAACAAAAATAAAAACTGGATATTACATAAGGCATTCAGAGTAGAGATTACAAACTAAAACTTTAAAAAGATCTAGATATAAACTTGCTATATTGATGGTTTGGGAGCATAGCAATGTGAAAGTATAAATTTCTTCAAAGTCATTATAGGATCCATACAATCCCAGCAATAAACACAGCATGTTTTATTTTTGAAGAACTTACCACGTGACACTAACACTGTTTATGAAAATTTACAGCAACTTGAAAATGAAAGAGATTAAAAAAAGAATATAAATTGAAGAACTTTAGGAACTGCTGTAAAAGCACTGATTGAACCACATTCCCAAATACTAAATGCCCATGTGGATTGCAATGACTTGTGAACTTTAAACTTTTCTAAATGCAAAAGGTGGATCATAGACCTACATTTAACAATATCAACCAACCAGACCCCTCCCCCACCCCGAGCTCCCAGTGACTAAACTACCAACCAAAGAGTACACACGGAGAAAACCATGGCTCCAGCTGCATATATAGCAGAGGATGGCCTTCTTGGGCATCAATGGGAAGAGAGATGCTTGGTCTTGTGAAGCTCAATGACCCAGTGTAGGGGAATGACCAGGCAGGGTGGTGGGAGAGAGTGGGTAGGTGTGGGAGCACTCTCACAGAAACAGAAGGAAGGGGCATGGGATAGGGAGACACTGGAAGGTAAATGAGAAAAGGTCATAACATTTCAAATGTAATTAAAGAAAATATCCAATAAAAATAATAAAAAAATAAGTCAAGCAAGTTCAGAAGATTATTAATTTAGTTTAATTATTACTGTAATAGAAAATTTCCATTATTTTTGGTAAACAACATTTTCTTAGAAATATAATATTTCTATTTCATTTCTATATTGTTTCCCAGACCTTGGGCATAGTAATATAGATGTCCCAAATGTTTTATGACATATGGGTGACTATGAACATAACACATAGACTGTATATATGAAATTGTTAAAATGAAATGATAGTAATAAAGAAAATATATTGTAAAAAATTTAAAACTCAACAACTAAGATATCATGAAGAAAAAAAAATGTCCATCAAATTTTGTCTTTAATGAAACAACTGGTAAGACAATGTTCTGCCCATAAATAAATGTACATAGTATTATTAGAATTGAGAATTAGGCAGATGGTGCAATGGAGAATTTTTTAAAAAGACTTGCTAAATTAAGAAACAATTTGAACATTTCATTGAGATGGACTTAGCCAGTAAGTTCTTGATACAAAGATGTTTTTATGACACCTTTAGTTTTCAATATTGCATTAAGATCACATTTTACACATGTTTTAAGTATGATGTTGGTAGACTCACTAATACACAAATAAAGAAAGGTAGATATATTTTGGCAAAATTTAATGCCACCATCACTACTTAGCATTTTCCATAATATGCTCTACCACAGAAAAGCAAATGAAACAGAACACTCTAATTTAATATGTAAGGTAACATGGCAGGAGATTTTCAAGAGAGATTAACAAGTAACTATTTAGTTTACTCTGACATAATCAAAAGGCAGATCATATCGTAATTTCCACAGATACTTGATTACATAAAATGTAGACAACTTGTAAAAAACTATCTTTAGATAAAGAATCATGGAAAGGGTAAGATCAGAAAGAATAGAAAATTAAGAAGGTTTTGATTGGCTTTGTTGATTACAAAATTGAGGGAACAATGAGAGGAGAAATGTGCAGGGAGTCTGGGAACTGAGGTCATATGATAAATAAGAGCACATCTTTATTTATCACCACTTAAAAGTCCACTGGTTATGAAGTTAGGGATTTAGCTCAGTGGTGGAGAGCTTGCCTAGCAAGGGCAAGACTCTGGGTTCAGTCCTCAGCTCTACCATAAGAAAAGTCCAATGACTTTACAAGTTGAAAAATGATTTATTTTGTAAAGTACCAAACCAAAGAAGATGGAAGCTATACCAACAAATAATACATTGTCTAGAGGCCTAGGGAAAATGATAATAAAAAGGAGTTGTGGAAAGCAGACAGTCCCCATTGTCATTGAAAATTTGAGGTGGTCAGCTTCTATGATCTATGAACTGCTGTTATTGGAAGTCATTGAGTGTTAAATATAAATATAAAGAATTGTTATAGTTACAGCTGCACAAATCAATAATATGATATTTCATATCGATTTGTTTAAATAAAGATCATCTAAATGCATGTAGCATGACTATCCCATTGAAGTCCTGAAGAATCTAAAACTGCAAAATATCTACTTCAAGAAAACAAAGGTTATAAATGAAAAATAATCAATAAATGTCATCATATTAAAAGGGAGGACTTGAAAATAGAATATTCTCTAAAATGTAGAATAAACAAGGGTTTCCAGTGTCTCTACTCTAAGTCAATACAATACTCAAAGACATGCCTAGAACAGTAAGGCAAGAGAGATATATAAATTTGATATAAGGAGAAGTAAAATTGGAGAGAAAATTTATTTATTTATCATAGACCAATGACAATTAGTTTATGAGTGTGTTCGAGAAATGTTAAGGTCACTCATTGTGTAGCCTGTACTGATGTGTATGCATGCAACTCAGATGAAAAACTAAGCTACCATGGTTCATTTGTTTACATATTTATTCTAACCATGAAAACCAGACTCGTCTCCTATAGGATGTTGTCCACATTCCTGCAACCTATGCCTGCCTCTTTAGAAAATCTAGTCATATATATGACATAGTTCTATGTTACATATCACTATTTCTATATTCTATAGTAAGATATGGGTTAAAGTATTATTCCTATCTAAAGCTCTTTACCAATTAATCATTCCACTTCACAGCAAGAAAAAGGCTCTTTTTACCATAGGCTATTACTTAACCGACACATTGCAGAATGATGGGCAAACAGAGTAGAAATCAAGAAAGAAAATTTTTAAATCATGGAATAAGATGCAAATGAAAGTTAAAACTTGAGACACAGCACTATAAGCTGGAAACAATGTAGATGTCTCTCAACTGAAGAATGGAGAAAGAATTGTGGTACATCTATACAATAAAATATTATTCAGCTAATTTTAAAAAAAGACATCATGAATTTTGTAGGCAAATGGATGGAACTTGAAATTATCAACCTAAGTCACTACAAATACATGCAAGATCTTATAATGTAGAATTAATGTAATAGGAAAAGCCCTTGAATATTTCAAAGGTAACCCAGACTCCAAAGACATGCATAGTATGTACTCACTTAGAGTGAGTATTAGCCATAAAATGCAGGATACCCACACTACACTCCACAGACGCAAAGAAGATAAACCAGAAGGAAGTCCCAAGTGAGGATGCTTGAATTTCACTTAGATGGGGAATAAAACAGCCTAAAGCAGATGGAGGGAGGGAACTGGATGGGACAGGGAATAGGAAGGGGAATAGGGGTTTCATGATCAGGAGTAGGGAGAAACAGAAGGAAGGGCCAGAGGGCCAGGAAAACGAATGGAAATCTGCAGTTTGTGAGAGTTGGGGCTGGGGATGTCTCTCGAATGTACCAGAGACCTATCATGGAGGCTGCTCCTAGGAGACTATGGGAGGAACCTTAGCTGGGTCTCATAGTAGTGGGGATACAGAACCAGAAGAGGGCACTTTCTGTAGCCAGGCAGGAACCCCAGTGGAGCAATAAGAACACCAACCCATCCATAAACATTTCTGTAACCCTGTATCCATCATTTTAAATGGAGAAAACCCCAAAACAATTTGACTAAAACCAAGAACAAGAGAAGGTTGTCCACTACTTTCACTTCATTTCAATATATAGTGCTTGAATCCCTAGCTGGAGCAATAAGAAATAGAAATAAATTAAATATATAAAATTAGGAAAAGAAAACTCAGGGTACTCAGTTAAAGATAAAATATAATATTGTATTGAAAATTGTGCTGTAATTTTAAGCAATATGATTTATAATTAATATAAACAGTGCCATGAGTAAACCATCAGTCTTTCTCTGAATTTCATAGAACTTTGTATTTATTAGGTTTACTTTCCCTGGGCTTTATAGTTTTATATATGTGTGTGTGTATGTGTATATATACATATATATCAATAAAACATAAAATACCATTAGGACACTCTTGAGAAATGATTAACAGTCTAAACAAATTGGGGATTATAAGAGAATCAGAACATTGAATATCTGATCTCCATACTAGCAACATGAGTGGTGAGTTCGTGGACACTCTGCTTTTCACAGTAGCCTAAGGAAAAACATCTAGAAATATCCTAACCAAGGATGTGAAATAGCTCTACAATAAAATTTTCCTTCTCTGAAGAAAGAGACTGAAGAGTCCACTAGAAGATGGAATGACTCCCATGCCCATTGATTTGTAGAATATGAAAATGGCTATCCTACTGAGGGCAATTTACAGATTCAACAGAATTGAATTTTTCAGTTTTTTTTTTTTTTAATTTTCATACACGTAACAGTGTCTCTTGGTCATGAGCATCCCTACTCTGGCCAGATTCCCCAAGGATGCATTCTGATACCTCTTGCTCTCCATTTCATGCTCTCTTTATTTTAACCCTTAGATTTTATATACAAAATTTATTTGATTTCCCTGAAAACCTAGATCACTGAAGCCTTTGTGAATCATGCTATTCCTATTAAGACTCAGCATTAAACTGAGACTTGGGATGAGTTGTTTCAATAATGCCAAAATAGTTAAAGCTAGTATTTCAATCTAAGGAGCTCTGGCCCACATATGCTTTTGGAAATGAATTAGCACACATCTCAGTCCTAATTATATTTACTGTTTGTGTTTTATTAAGCATGATAAGGAGTCAAGGATCACAGAATACTTAGAAATGGGAAATCCAATAAGTTCCGGAAATGGATATAACATATGCCAACCCACCAACCAAAAAGGAACATCAGATATGAGAAGAGAAAAATCAAAAGGCATACAGATTCTATTTCACCTAAGTCTAAGACTTTTTTTACTCATTTCTGAGTCTTGATTCCAAGCATCTATTTGCTAATTATCTCCTGTGAACTTAGAAACATGATAATATCACAAGATCTTTGAAAAGCCTAAGATCAATTACAATGACTTATTTGAAAGTCAAGGTCAGTGACTCCGCTAATATTAGTGGTGTTTGCAACAAGGTGGTTTGTATAGACATGGTTTTCTGTATTTGTCGATGAACAATTTCGTTTTTTGCTTCTATGTTATCAAGACATGAGCTCTTTTTTTCCTCTAGGATTTGAAACCTAACAAATGAACTCTGTTGCAAACAAGAGCATAGTTGATTCATAATGTCAATTACTTGTCAGTTGTACAGAATAACTCTTAAATACTTTTTATGTGTGCATGGAGGATAGGACATAGGTCGCAAAGATTCTTAGCTTTTGATGTTTGTCCCATGCATGAAATACTTAATTTACTATTTGGCACACCAAAAATGCTGTACATCTTTAACATTATATTCTCCCTTGTGTCCATTTTTATAAGTTCATCTTTCAGACATGGAAGGAAATGTTTTTGTTTTTTTTTTGTTTTTTTTTTGTTTTTTTTGTTTTTTTTGTTTTTTTTTTTTTGCTAAAAGTATGCACTGTGATACATATTATCTTTTATTCATGGCAAAGAGCAGGTGTTTCATTTCCTGGTTATATGGAATAAAATCTTGAAAGATGTATTACTATTAAATTCCCTTTCAGATTGTCAAACACAGGAATACAATAACTATTTATACTGTTGAAGTTGAATATAATTTCTATTGCTTTTCATTTATGA